>NC_053495.1:2886185-3186185 GCF_905171775.1 Rana temporaria | reverse complement strand
ATCACCACCACACCAGTCACAGTGTCCCTGATCACCACACACCAGTCACAGTGTCCCTGATCACCCACACACCAGTCACAGTGTCCCTGATCACCTCCACACCAGTCACAGTGTCCCTGATCTCCACCACACCAGTCACAGTGTCCCTGATCACCTCCACACCGGTCACAGTGTCCCTGATCACCTCCACACCAGTCACAGTGTCCCTGATCACCACCACACCAGTCACAGTGTCCCTGATCACTTCCACACCAGTCACAGTGTCCCTGATCTCCACCACACCAGTCATAGTGTCCCTGATCACCTCCACACCAGTCACAGTGTCCCTGATCACCACCACACCAGTCACAGTGTCCCTGATCACCTCCACACCAGTCACAGTGTCCCTGATCACCTCCACAGCAGTCACAGTGTCCCTGATCTCCACCACACCAGTCACAGTGTCCCTGATCATCACCACACCAGTCACAGTGTCCCTGATCACCTCCACACCAGTCATAGTGTCCCTGATCACCTCCACACCAGTCACAGTGTCCCTGATCACCTCCACACCAGTCACAGTATCCCTGATCACCTCCACACCAGTCATAGTGTCCCTGATCACCTCCACACCAGTCACAGTGTCCCTGATCACCTCCACACCAGTCACAGTGTCCCTGATCACTTCCACACCAGTCACAGTGTCCCTGATCTCCACCACACCAGTCATAGTGTCCCTGATCACCTCCACACCAGTCACAGTGTCCCTGATCACCACCACACCAGTCACAGTGTCCCTGATCACCTCCACAGCAGTCACAGTGTCCCTGATCTCCACCACACCAGTCACAGTGTCCCTGATCACCTCCACACCAGTCACAGTGTCCCTGATCACCTCCACACCAGTCACAGTGTCCCTGATCACCACCACACCAGTCACAGTGTTCCTGATCACCTCCACACCAGTCACAGTGTCCCTGATCACCTCCACACCAGTCACAGTGTCCCTGATCTCCACCACACCAGTCACAGTGTCCCAGATCATCTCCACACCAGTCACAGTGTCCCTGATCTCCACCACACCAGTCACAGTGTCCCTGATCTCCACCACACCAGTCACAGTGTCCCTGATCACCTCCACATCAGTTACAGTGTCCCTGATCACCTCCACACCAGTCACAGTGTCCCTGATCACCTCCACACCAGTCACAGTGTCCCTGATCACCTCCACACCAGTCACAGTGTCCCTGATCTCCACCACACCAGTCACAGTGTCCCTGATCACCACCACACCAGTCACAGTGTCCCTGATCACCTCCACACCAGTCACAGTGTCCCTGATCACCACCACACCAGTCACAGTGTCCCTGATCACCACCACACCAGTCACAGTGTCCCTGATCACCTCCACACCAGTCACAGTGTCCCTGATCACCTCCACACCAGTCACAGTGTCCCTGATCTCCACCACACCAGTTACAGTGTCCCTGATCTCCACCACACCAGTCACAGTGTCCCTGATCACCTCCACACCAGTCACAGTGTCCCTGATCACCTCCACACCAGTCACAGTGTCCCTGATCACCACCACACCAGTCACAGTGTCCCTGATCACCACACACCAGTCACAGTGTCCCTGATCACCCACACACCAGTCACAGTGTCCCTGATCACCTCCACACCAGTCACAGTGTCCCTGATCTCCACCACACCAGTCACAGTGTCCCTGATCACCTCCACACCGGTCACAGTGTCCCTGATCACCTCCACACCAGTCACAGTGTCCCTGATCACCACCACACCAGTCACAGTGTCCCTGATCACTTCCACACCAGTCACAGTGTCCCTGATCTCCACCACACCAGTCATAGTGTCCCTGATCACCTCCACACCAGTCACAGTGTCCCTGATCACCACCACACCAGTCACAGTGTCCCTGATCACCTCCACACCAGTCACAGTGTCCCTGATCACCTCCACAGCAGTCACAGTGTCCCTGATCTCCACCACACCAGTCACAGTGTCCCTGATCATCACCACACCAGTCACAGTGTCCCTGATCACCTCCACACCAGTCATAGTGTCCCTGATCACCTCCACACCAGTCACAGTGTCCCTGATCACCTCCACACCAGTCACAGTATCCCTGATCACCTCCACACCAGTCATAGTGTCCCTGATCACCTCCACACCAGTCACAGTGTCCCTGATCACCTCCACACCAGTCACAGTGTCCCTGATCACTTCCACACCAGTCACAGTGTCCCTGATCTCCACCACACCAGTCATAGTGTCCCTGATCACCTCCACACCAGTCACAGTGTCCCTGATCACCACCACACCAGTCACAGTGTCCCTGATCACCTCCACAGCAGTCACAGTGTCCCTGATCTCCACCACACCAGTCACAGTGTCCCTGATCATCACCACACCAGTCACAGTGTCCCTGATCACCTCCACACCAGTCATAGTGTCCCTGATCACCTCCACACCAGTCACAGTGTCCCTGATCACCTCCACACCAGTCACAGTGTCCCTGATCACCTCCACACCAGCAGGGCTGGACTGGGGCAAAAATTTGGCCCTGGACTTCATCCAGACCGGCCCACTTTAATTCAATAAAATACATCCATTATTGTATATCATGAGAGGGTGAGAAAGAGAGAGAGAGGGGGGTGAGTGTAAGAAAAAGAGAGTGAGTGTAAAAGAGAGGGGGTGAGTGTAGGACCCCTTTTTACACTGAGGCGTTTTTTAGGCGCTTTTGGGCTAAAAATAGCGCCTGTAAAGCGTCTGAAAAACGCTTCCGCTGAAGTCCCAGTGTGAAAGCCTGAATGCTTTCACACTGGGGCGCTGCCAGGGCGTTACAAAAAGTCCTCCAAGCAGCATTTCTGTTTTAAAAAAACGGCCCACTGAGCCATCGGCCCACCGGGAAACTCCCTGTAGTCCCTATGGCCAGTCCATCCCTGCACACCAGTCACAGTGTCCCTGATCACCATCACACCAGTCACAGTGTCCCTAATCACCACCACACCAGTCACAGTGTCCCTGATCACCTCCACACCAGTCACAGTGTCCCTGATCACCACCACACCAGTCACAGTATCCCTGATCACCTCCACACCAGTAACAGTGTCCCTGATCTCCACCACACCAGTCACAGTGTCCCTGATCGCCATCACACCAGTCACAGTGTCCCTGATCTCCACCACACCAGTCACAGTGTCCCTGATCACCCCCACACCAGTCACAGTGTCCCTGATCTCCACCACACCAGAGACACTCTCCAGAGACACACGCCAAATGACAGGTAAACAAGGGGACGGGGGTCATCCAGTGACCCCACCTCCATGTCTACCTGTCATTAGGCGAGTGTCTCTGCATGGGACATGCCATTTGCCAAATGACAGGTATTCATGGGTTAGGGTCACTGGACTGGAGCTGTGTCTTTGCTGGACTGGGGATGTCTCTCTGCTGGACTGGGGATGTCTCTTTGCTGGATGGGGATGTGTCTCTGCTGGACTGGGGATGTCTCTTTGCTGGATTGGGGATGTCTCTCTGCTGGACTGGGGATGTCTCTCTGCTGGACTGGGGATGTCTCTTTGCTGGACTGGGGCTGTCTCTCTGCTGGACTGGGGATGTCTCTCTGCTGGACTGGGGATGTCTCTTTGCTGGATGGGGATGTGTCTCTGCTGGACTGGGGATGTCTCTTTGCTGGATTGGGGATGTCTCTCTGCTGGACTGGGGATGTCTCTCTGCTGGACTGGGGCTGTCTCTCTGCTGGATGGGAATGTCTCTTTGCTGGACTGGGGCTGTCTCTCTGCTGGATGGGGCTGTCTCTCTGCTGGATGGGGCTGTCTCTCTGCTGGACTGGGGATGTCTCTTTGCTGGACTGGGGCTGTCTCTCTGCTGGACTGGGGATGTCTCTTTGCTGGACTGGGGCTGTCTCTTTGCTGGACTGGGGCTGTCTCTCTGCTGGACTGGGAATGTCTCTCTGCTGGACTGGGGATGTCTCTTTGCTGGATGGGGATGTGTCTCTGCTGGACTGGGGATGTCTCTTTGCTGGATTGGGGATGTCTCTCTGCTGGACTGGGGATGTCTCTCTGCTGGACTGGGGCTGTCTCTCTGCTGGATGGGGATGTCTCTTTGCTGGACTGGGGCTGTCTCTCTGCTGGATGGGGCTGTCTCTCTGCTGGACTGGGGCTGTCTCTCTGCTGGACTGGGGATGTCTCTTTGCTGGACTGGGGCTGTCTCTTTGCTGGACTGGGGCTGTCTCTCTGCTGGACTGGGGATGTCTCTTTGCTGGACTGGGGCTGTCTCTCTGCTGGACTGGGGCTGTCTCTCTGCTGGACTGGGGCTGTCTCTTTGCTGGACTGGGGCTGTCTCTCTGCTGGATGGGGATGTGTCTCTGCTGGACTGGGGGTGTCTCCCTGCTGGATGGGGATGTGTCTCTGCTGGACTGGGGCTGTCTCTTTGCTGGACTGGGGGTGTCTCTCTGCTGGACTGGGGATGTCTCTTTGCTGGACTGGGGGTGTCTCTCTGCTGGACTGGGGATGTCTCTTTGCTTGACTGGGGTTGTCTCTCTGCTAGATAGGGATGTCTCTTTGCTGGACTGGGACTGTCTGTTTGCTATATGCGGTTGTCTCTTTGCTGGACTGGGATTTCTCTATGCTGAACTGGGCTGTCTCATTGCTGGGTCAAACCTCCCACTTACATCAGAGTTCCCAGCGTTCCCCCTTAAATTAGGATTTCCAAAGCCCCCTTTACATCAGTCCACAGAACACCCCCGACACCTGAGTCCCCCTTACCTTAGTAAGTACCCCTTGTCCGATTTTCTTTCTCGTTATTTCAGATTCGTTTAAATTTAGTACTATTCTAAGGGCCCTTTCACACGGGCGGCCCGATCAGGTCCGCCTGCCAGTTTTTTTGGCGGACCTGAACGGGCGCTCCGTGCTCCTCCATGGAGCCACGGATGTCAGCGGTGACACGCCCACTGACATCCGACCCGCTCCGATCCGCCAAAGTGTGACGGAGGAAAAACCTACTTTTCCATCCGTCTGGCGGATCGGATCGGGTGAACACGGACAGACGGTCCGTGTTCATCCGATCCCCCCATAGGGGAGAGCAGAGGAAAGACAGGGCGGTCCTTGCACAGTGTGCGGGGACCGCCCTGTCATCCGACGGCTCAGCGGGGATCAACGGAGCGATCCCCGCTGAGCAAGCGGAGGTTCACGGGGCGGATCATTACTGATCATTACTGATCCGCCCCGTGTGAAAGGGGCCTAATTCAGAAATTCGGATATATCCAAATTTCCGAAAACGAAAATCCGTCCGAATTTTAAATCGGAGACGAAAGGAACGGCACATGTCTAGAATACTTTCCCTGAAAAAGCAGCACAGGTCCTCTTTACCAATCCTGTTACACAACAACAGCGAATCCCTGGACAGCGAAATCCTCTCGGCAGATTCCGTGTCCCGCGTCCGCTGTGTTTATGGAGGGATGAGTCAGCGCAATGTACGGGAACCTAAATAAACATTATGTAACGGCTGTAATTACAATGTAGCGTGCCTGGGAAGGCGACCGTTGCCGGCCGTTTTAGGTAACGTCTTGCACAACACGGCAACTTATGGAAAGTTCTCCAGCAAAGCGTTGCCCAACGACTCGTGTTTATCCCAAATGAAGGATAAAGATCTTTACATCGACCTCGGAACGCCTGGCGGAGCCCCCCGAGGGCCGGACGCTATCGGATGCCGACGGCTCCAGGAATTCCGAGGACTCAAGTCTGTCCAGCGCGACTTCGGACATTCCTCGGCTCCTAGATAATCTTTATAATGTGGTAATTATACCGTTATCTGCTGGGAGAATCGTTCTATCGCCAGCGCCGATGTGTCACCGGAAAATAAAGATGTCTGTGAATTTCTGCCCAGAGAGGAAAAGTTTAAATTTATAGGCCCGGATTCAGATAGAATTGTCTATCTATGGGCGGGCGTAACGTATCGCAGATACGTTACGCCGCCGTACATTTGGGGCGCAAGTTCCGTATTCAGAAACAACATGCGCCCTTAGTTACGGTGGCGTAACGTATGTGTGTCGGCGTAAGCCCGCCTAATTCAAATGTGAATGATGTGGGCGTGTTTTATGTATATTAACTGTGACCCCACATGTTTGATGTTTTTTACGTACAGCGCATGCGCCGTTCGTGAAAAGATCCCAGTGCGCATGCTCGAAATTACGCCGCAAGTCGTCATTGCTTTAGACGTGAACGTAACTTACGTACAGCCCTATTCGCGAACGACTTACGCAAACTACGTAAAATTTTCAAAACTCGACGCGGGAACGACGTCCATACTTAACATAGGATACGCCTCATATAGCAGGGGTAACTTTATGCCGAAAAGAGCCTAACGTAAATGATGTAAAAAAATGCGCCGGCCGGACGTACGTTTCTGAATTGGTGTAAATACCTAATTAGCATATTCATCGCGTAACTATACGGAAGCGCCACCTAGCGGCCAGCGTAAATATGCAGCCTAAGATACGACGGTGTAAGACACTTACGCCGGTCGGATCTTAGGGAAATCTATGCGTAACTGATTCTCTGAATCAGGCGCATAGATACGACCGAGCGCACTCAGAGATACGACGGCGTATCAGGAGATACGCCGTCGTATCTCGTATCTGAATCTGGCCCATAATCTTTAGTCACTTTATTATAATTTTATCATTTATTGCATCGTGCCCCCAAAGGACGGGCGCTTGGGGCTGTTGAGTGTTTCTACCAGGGCTGGACTGGGACAGAAATTTGGCCCTGGACTTCATCCAGACTGGCGCACTTTGACAGGTCTCTCCTATGGCGGCCGGACAACTACCGCCCCCCCCCCCCCCCCCCCCCCCCCGGCCACCCAAGCCCCCTCTCCCCCTTCACTAGCCACTCTACTTTATTAGAGTAGAACGGTTGGTACTGGTACTCCTATAGGCAGTACCAGTGGGGAAGCTAGACATTATTTCACCCGGGGGCAAAGAATCAGTTCGGTGCCCCCCCCTTATGGGACAAGATTAGTCAGAAGTGAGAAACTCCCAGGCCATAGCTGTTGAGTCAGCTGTCTGTCCCCTCCCCCCTGCTCCTCTGTCGTCCCCCCTGCTTCTTTGTTCCCCCCAGGTGAGCGCTGCGGGGAGGGAGAGGAGGTGAGCAGAGCGGAGGGGGGCGGCGGGCCGCTGTCACTGAAGCCGGCCCACTGAGCCATCGGCCCACCGGGAAACTCCCTGTAGTCCCAATGGCCAGTCCATCCCTGTGTACCACCCTGCATTCATCTGACTTTTTCCATCGGAAATTCTGACCGCATTAGAATAGGAAAACAACTGTTTGCAAAAGTGACTGCTCTTGGCTGCAGCTTCAAAGGCACATTGTGAGAAGCTCACAGTGTGCAATGAAATCAAGAGAGGAGCCGCTTCACCTGTGAAAGACTGAAGGGGGAGTCCGGAGGAGGTCTTAACCAGGGCCGATCCTAGGGTCACAGGCGCCTGGGTGCAGAAATATTTCTGGCGCCCCCACATGGGCGTCGTCGTTTTACTAACTCCTCCCCTTTACAAATGTTTCTATGACAATGACTCAACCACCTGGAGAGGGGCCTCTGTGATGGACAAAGAGAGGGCTTCTGTTAGAGAGTCTGTTAGATGTTTGGCACCCCCACCTCTGTAGGCGCCTGGGTGCAATGCACCCTGTGCACCCTGCCTAGGATCGGCCCTGGTCTTAACCACTTCAGCCCCGGAAGAATTTACCCCCTTCCTGACCAGAGCACTTTTTGCGATTCGGCACTGCGTCGATTTAACTGACAATTGCGCGGTCGTGCGCCGTGGCTCCCAAAGAAAATTGGCGTCCTTTTTTCCCCACAAATAGAGCTTTCTTTTGGTGGTATTTGATCACCTCTGCGGTTTTTATTTTTGGCGCTATAAACAAAAATAGAGCGACAATTTTGGAAAAAAAATCAATATTTTTTACTTTTTGCTATAATAAATATCCCCCAAAAATATATATATAAAAAAATATATTTTTCCCTCAGTTGAGGCCGATACGTATTCTTCTACATTATTTTGATTAAAAAAATCGCAATAAGCGTTTAATGGTTGGTTTGAGCAAAAGGTATAGCATCTACAAAATAGGGGATAGTTTTATTGCATTTTGTATTATTTATTTTTTTATTAGTAATGGCGGCGATTAACGATTTTTATCGTGACTGCGACATTATGGCGGACGCATCGGACACTTTTGACGCTATTTTGGGACCATTGTCATTTATACAACGATCAGTGCTATAAAAATGCACCGATTACTGTGCAAATGACACTGGCAGGGAAGAGGTTAAACACTAGGGGGTGATGAAGTGGTTAAGTGTGTCCGAGGGAGTGATTCTAACTGTGTGGGGATTGGGCTAGATGTGACACGACAGTGATCACAGCTCCCAATCACAGGGAGAAGTAGATCAGTGTCCTGTCACTAGGCAGAACAGGGAAATACTTTGTTTACACTGGTATCCCCCCGTTCTGCAGCTCCAAGTCACGATCACGGGACACCGGGGGACATCGAGTCCACGGGTCCAGTCACGGAGAACGCGGTAGGCTTGCACGCGCCCCACCGTCAGGCTCATGAGCACCCACTGAGCCACAATTTAAATGGGACGTACCTGTACGCCCGTTCGATTAGCCGTGCCACTGTGCCGTCGTATATCGCCGTGCGCTGGTCGTCAAGCGGTTAAGATGTTCAGGTCTAAGGAATGGTTGTAAGTTCAGAGACGGCAAAGGGTTAAAGCAAAGGACCAGCACCACCGGCTGAGGTCTGAGCCCGGTCATTGGGTCTGAACACCCACCTGCTGCAATGTCTATAAATATCTCTTGGTTTGTGATGGTGGGAGGACAGTTCTTGGCCATAAGACCCTTCAGGAATAATGGAGGTGACTGTGGCTCTGTGTGCGGCGAAGAGATTTGCATGACCTCTCCGCCACCCCCTTCCAGGCCCACGGCCTCAGCCTGTGACTCAGACATCCGTATGGCCTGGCGGAGGACTTGACTGCCAGCCATCGACTCCTGGCACCGGTTCCGGTTCCTCAAGCTCACCGCAGAACTCGAACAGACCTCTGTTTATATCACATTTTATTTCTTCGACAAATACGGGGGGCGGCCCCCTCCCCACGCCACCTTGGATCGGGAGGGCCAAATGGGAAATGTGAGCTGGAACATATTAGGAGAGAGAAGAAAATATCTGTTTAGCTTCTTGGAGAACGCGCTGGTCTGCTTCACTTCTCCTGTCATCGCTTTACAAACAATTCTCCGCTGTGGAAATCAGAAAAGAGCTTTTAGGGTTTATTAAGAGGATGGGGGTGGGGTGTGAGGAAAAACAAAGGTGGCCAATTACTGAAGGATGAAGTGGATGTCACAACCGGCCATGGGAAACATCGATCAGGAGTCAGGACTATGTCCGTTAAGGTTCTCATGTATCCAGATCATGGTATATCTAGTAGTGGTTGATCCCATGGACCCAGGTCATGGTATATCTAGTAGTGGTTGGTCCCATGGATCCAGGTCATGGTATATCTAGTAGTGGTTGGTCCCATGGATCCAGGTCATGGTATATCTAGTAGTGGTTGATCCCATGGATCTAGGTCATGGTGTATCTAGTAGTGGTCGGCTTTATGGATCCAGGTCATGCTGTATCTAGTAGTAGTTGGTCCCATGGTTCCAGGTCATGGTATATCTAGTAGTGGTTGGTCCCATGGATCCAGGTCATGGTATATCTAGTAGTAGTTGGTCCCATGGTTCCAGGTCATGGTATATCTAGTAGTGGTTGGTCACATGGATCCAGGTCATGCTGTATGTACTGTAGTAGTATTCGGTCTCATGAATCCAGGTTATGGTATATCTAGTAGTGGTCAGCTTCATGGATCCAGGTCATGGTGGATCTAGTAGTGGTTGGCTTCATGGATCAAGGTCATGGTGGATCTAGTAGTGGTCGGCTTCATGGATCCAGGTCATGGTGGATCTAGTAGTGGTGGGCTTCATGGATCCAGGTCATGGTGTATCTAGTAGTGGTCGGCTTCATGGATCCAGGTCATGGTATATCTAGTAGTAGTTGTTCTCATGAATCCAGGTCATGGTGGATCTAGTAGCGGTTGGTCTTATGGATCCCAATCATGGTGTATTTAATATTAGTTGGTCTCATGAATCCAGGTCGTGGTGTATCTAGTTGTGGTTGCGACATGGGGGGGGGGGGGTTAATAATACACGGGGTGCTTTGTCCTGGGGGGTCTGTACTAATGAAGGGGGGTGCTATGTCCTGGGGGGTCTGTACTAATGGAGGGGGGGTGCTATGTCCTGGGGGGGTCTGTACTAATGAAGGGGGGTGCTATGTCCTGGGGGTCTGTACTAATGGAGGGGGGGTGCTATGTCCTGGGGGGGTCTGTACTAATGAAGGGGGGTGCTATGTCCTGGGGGGTCTGTACTAATGGAGGGGGGTGCTATGTCCTGGGGGGGTCTGTACTAATGGAGAGGGGTGCTATGTCCTGGAGGGTCTGTACTAATGGAGGGGGGTGCTATGTCCTGGGGGGGGTCTGTACTAATGGAGGGGGGTGCTAAGTCCTGGGGGGTCTCTACTAATGGAGGGGGGTGCTATGTCCTGGGGGGTCTGTACTAATGGAGGGGGGTGCTATGTCCTGGGGGGGGGTCTGTACTAATGGAGGGGGGGTGCTATGTCCTGGGGGGGGGTCTGTACTAATGGAGGGGGTTGCTATGTCCTGGGGGGTCTGTACTAATGGAGGGGGGTGCTATGTCCTGGGGGGGTCTGTTCTAATGGAGGGGGGTGCTATGTCTTGGGGGGGGGTCTGTACTAATGGAGGGGGGTGCCATGTCCTGGGGGGGTCTGTACTAATGGTAGGGGGTGCTATGTCCTGGGGGGGTCTTTACTAATGAAGGGGGGTTCTCCTGCGGGGGATATGTACTAATGGAGGGGGGTGTCCTGGGGGAGGTCTATACTTGGAAGAGGGTCTGTACTGATCGAGGATGGTCTATACAAGGTGGCGGGGGGTCTGTACTGGGGGAGGGGGGGTCTATACTTAGTGGAGTGGGGTCTACTGAAGGAGGGGGGACGGTACTAAGGGGCGACCATAGTTGGTGGAGGGAGGGGTGACACCAACCCTAGTGACGCCACTGCGCAGGGGGCCAAATGTTCTTCTTGAACCCTTAGCTCAGGCATGCAGGAAGGAGGGTGTGGCTTAGCTAAGAAAGCCCCTCCTCCCACCCTGAAGACTCCTGGGATGTATGGCACCATTTTAGCCTGGGCCAGAAACCAGGAAGACCCTGAAGAAATACAAAACAAAAAAAGTGTGAAACAAGTAAATATGATACATTTTCCTATCCTTATTACTAATGCTAGCAGTAAAATGATTATAAATAGTCAATGTTGAATGATGGAGTGAAGTTCCCATAGAGAGATACTTCTCACACTGCAAGCCAAATGACAACTTTCAGCTGGTGTGCGGCATTTCAACGGACGGAAAGATCTCAGAACAGAAGTGACATCGGATGGAATAAATGACGGCGTTTCCATGAATTCTCCTTCCTATTAACAGAAGCAAATAATTAAATGGGAATTGTTGGCATTGATCGCGTTTCGCAATCGCGGCTCCTATTTACAACCTATGCGTTTCGCCTCCTCCTCCCCCCACATTGGACGCCTCTGTTTTTCATGTCTTCTACATGGAAATGAGCTCAGAACCGACCACATGAAAGCCGGGGAAATTCTTCCACTCCGCCTGAGAAAAAAGAATTTACTGTACTAACGTTCCGTGAAGAGGACTGGCCGGGGGCCAGGAGAGCCACGGGGGGGCCGCCATCCCCGCTAAGGGGGAACTCCGGACTGCGCCTGTCTGAAAAACGCAAAATGTGTCCCGAAGATCGCCGATTTGGTCATGAAAAAGCTCAAAAATTCGCAAAAAGTGCATTGTGGTAATTATGTCCCAGGCCCCGCCCCTATTCATTCATTGGACTAAAGCTCTTTCAATCATGGACATGGGCATCTGCTGAAATTTTTTCGGGGGGGACGGGGACTTCGTCAGCGGCAATACACACATTACTCACATTTAACCATTTCTTCAAACGCTAGCGGGGGTTAAAAGCGCTGCGCTAGCGGCCAAATAGCGGAGCTTAAACGATGGTAAAGCGCCGCTTTTCAGCGGCGCTTTACGGATAACGCGGCCAGCTGGCAGTGTGAAATAGCTCTTGAGATAATTCAGCTTCACTCCATGCCCATATAAATATAGCCTAGAGAATGTACAGACCCCCCCTTCAGAACAGATGGACCCCCCTTTAGCACAGACCTGTCCATTCAGCACAGATGGACCAACCCCTTCAGCACAGACCCCCCCATTCTGCACAAACCCTTTCATTCAGCACAGATGGACCCCCATTCTGCACAGACCCCCCCATTCTGCACAGACCCCTTCATTCAGCACAGATGGACCCCTACTTCAGCACAGACCCCCCATTCCACACAGACCCCTCTTTCAGCACAGACCCCTCTTTCAGCACAGACCCCCCTTCAGCACAAATGGACCCCCTTTAAGCACAGATGGACCCCCCCTTCAGCACAGACCCCCCTTCAGCACAGATGGACCCCCGATTCAGCAAAAAAAAAAACCTTGAGCACAGACGGACCCCCCTCCCCCCATCCCATTCAGTACATCAGATCAGCCATCAGTGCGGCACAGTCACAGCATGTGGGGGAAGGCGACTTCACTCTGCTCGCTGTGCCTGTGTGACATCCGGCCCATCATCAGTGCCACCTCATCTGTGTCACCTCATTGGTGCTACCTTATCAGTGCCGTAAGTGCAGCCGTATCACTGCCCGTCATTGAAGGAGAAAACTTGCTTATTTACAACATTTTGCAACAAAAACAAAGAAAAACATTTTTTTTTTCAACATTTTTGGTCTTTTTAATTTTTTTTTGCAGAAAAAAAACTTAAAAAAAACGCAGAGGGGATCAAACACCACCAAAAGAAAGCTCTGTGGGAAAAAAAATTATAAAAATGTAGTTTGGGTTCAGCGTAGCACGACCGCGCAATTGTCATTCAAAGTGCGACAGCTCTGAAAGCTGGAAATTGGCCTGGGCAGGGCCCCGGATGGCAACCCGCCTTTTTTTTTTTTTTTTTTTATACATTTATTTTTTTAATATATATATTTTTTATATATATATATATATATATATATATATATATATATATATATATATATATATATATATTATCATTGTTATTAAAGGGCACAGAGGTCCCCAGGGCCCCCGGATGGCAACCCCCCCCTTTTTTATATATTTTTTTACATTTTATATATATATATTTTTTTTTTATATATTTTTTTTTATTAAAGGGCTCAGAGGGGCCCCATGTGGCAGCCCCCCTTTTTTTTATAAATGTTTATTTTTTTATATTTGTTAAAATATTTTTATTTTTTTTCTATTAAAAGGCCCAGAGGTCCCCAAGGCCCCGAATGGCAACCCCCCCTTTTTTATGTATTTTTTTTATAAATGTTTATTTTTTTATATATTTTCTTTAAATTTATTTTTTATTAAAGGGCCCAGAGGTTTCTTTTTTTCTTTTTATTAAAGGGCCCAGAGGTCCCCAGGGCCCCGGATGGCTACTCTCCTCTTTTTTATAACTTATTTTATATTTATATTTTTCTTTATTTCTTTTTTTTTTTTGTAAAGGCCCCCCCCCCTTCTCAATTTGCGGCAGCCCCCCGCTTCTCAATTTCAGGCAACAGCACCCCCCCCCCCCCCGGTTCTCTGCTCCAGGAGGCCCATGCCTGAAGCTGTGTAAGGAGCCCCAAAATTCCTGATGGCGGCCCTGGGCAGGAAGGGGGTGAAAGTGCCCTCCCCCCCCCCCGGTATTGAAATGGTTAAGAAATATAGAAGTCATCATTAGTGGAGGACGGAGGATCGCTATAAATCTTTCTATAAAGAGACCCCACAGCGGGTCACATGTTTCCCTCCAGAGCCGCGTGCAGTGACGATGAATCCTCGGGATTGTTACATTGTGATTGTTGATCTCCAGGTTTGGATTCAGGTAAATAGAAGACGTTGTTGCAGCTGAATTAGCGCCGTCTCACTGACGTTGCCGGGTCTAATGAAGTCTATTAGCGGCGTACATCTCGCCCTCGCTGACCCCCCCCCCCCCCCCCCCCGGACCTCCCGGCTCCATGAAATAGAGCGTAAGCTTCTTGTTTGCTGAGTCCACATTGGTGGTTTTGCCTGGCGATGACATTGTCACAGCTCATTATCACACCTTCGGGGGGAGGGGGGCGATCGAATACTGCGCCATTCATCGACGTCAGTGTGTCAGTATACTCCAAGCCCTTCGAGGGGGGGGGGGGCAATCAACGGCACCCTTCACCGCGGCTGGAGGTAATTGCTTGTGTGCTCAGGAAGGACAAATCGCTGACTCGGCACTTAATATTAAAGGTTCTGTCCACATCGTTCGAATGTTTCCTTTCCTGAGCCGTAGGAAAGTCAAACCAGTTCATGGTCTCTTTTATCTCTGGGGGGGGGGGGTGGTTTTGGCATTTACCTCCTCAAGGTCACACGACCCATTAAAGGAGACCTGGCCTCAGATATCCACTCACCGGCCACTTTATTAGGTACACCGGTTCAATCGCTCGGTGAGGCCGGGGGGGTTCACACTGGTGCGACAAACGCACCGACATCGGGAGCTCATGTCATATGACGTGTGAAAATCAATGTTTCCCTATGGGCAGGGCCGCCATCAGCAATTATGGGGCCCCTTACACAGCTTCAGGCATGGGCCCCCTGGAGCAGAGAACCGGGGGGGGGGGGGGGTGCTGCCTCCTAAAATTGAGAGGCGGGGGGGGGGCTGCCGCAAATTGAGAAGCGGGACGGGAGCCTTTACAAAAAAAGAAGAAAAAAAGAAAAATATATATATAAAATAAATTATAAAAAAAAGGGGCCCTGGGGACCTCTGGGCCCTTTAATAAAAAATAAATAAAAAATAAATATATATAAAAAAATAAAAATAAACATTTATAAAAAATACATAAAAAAAGGGGGGGGGGTTGCCACATGGGGCCCTGGGGACCTCTGAGCCCTTTAATAAATATATATATATAAAAATAAAAATAAATATATATAAAAAAAATACATTTTTTTATAAAAAAGGTGGGGTTGCCATCCGGGGGCCCTGGGGACCTCTGGGCCCTTTAATAACAATAATAATATATATATATATATATATATATATATATATATATATATATATATATATATATATATAAATTAAAAAAATATATATACATTTAGTTTAATAAAAAAATAAATAAAAAAGGGGGGTTGCCATCCGGGGCCCTGGGGACCCCTTTTTTTAAAAGGGGTTGCCATCAGGGCCCCTGGGGACCTTCCGGGCCCCTTACAGGTGTACTGCCTGTACCCCCCTGATGGCGGCCCTGCCTATGGGAGCCGTCCTAACTGGTCTGACTTTGAAAATGCTCCCTGCACTACTTTGATCCGACTTCGATCCTACTTCACTCCATTGAATATCACTGAAGTCGGATCGCCGTCTTGCCTGATCCGACTTTGGAATGCGACTTGTTCTCTGATGATCTTGAGGGGGAACTCCACGCCAAATAAAAAAAAAAACGGCATGGGTTCCCCCTCTAAGAGCATACCAGGCCCTTCGGTCTGCTGTGGATTTTAAGGGGAACACCCTATGCCTAAAAAACTGCACGGGGGTCCCCCCAAAGTCCATACCAGACCCTTATCAGAGCACCTGGTGACCACGCCCCATGCCAATATAAGTCGTTGCGTACCGCGCAGAGAGAGCGTCGTGTCAACATCGGAAGAAGAGCAGAAGGAAGAAAACGACGGAGAAGACCGGGCAAAAGAGCAGAAGACCCTGGCAGAAGGCACCGGACAGCGGAAGAAGAATCAGAAAGGTCAGAGAACAGGCCAGAGAGAGCGGAGAAGAGGCCGGAGAGCGCAGAGAAGAGGCCGGAGAGAGCCCAAGTCGGAAAAGACCCCCCGAAGTCGGAAGAGACCCCCCGAAGTCGGAAGAGACCCCCCCGAAGTCGGAAGAAGAACCCCGAAGTCGGAAGAGACCCCCCGAAGTCAGAAGAAGAACCTCGAAGTCGGAGGAGACCCCCTGAAGTCAGAAGAAGAGCCCCGAAGTCGGAAGAGATCCCCCGAAGTCAGAAGAAGACCCCCGAAGTGGGAAGAAGACCCCCGAAGTGGGAAGAAGACCCCCGAAGTCGGAAAAAGACCCCTGAAGTCAGAAGACCCCCGAAGTCGGAAGAGACCCCCCGAAGTCAGAAGACCCCCGAAGTCGGAAGAGATCCCCCGAAGTCGGAAGAGATCCCCTGAAGTCAGAAGAAGAGCCCCGAAGTCGGAAGAGATCCCCCGAAGTCAGAAGAAGACCCCCGAAGTGGGAAGAAGACCCCCGAAGTGGGAAGAAGACCCCCGAAGTCGGAAAAAGACCCCTGAAGTCAGAAGACCCCCGAAGTCGGAAGAGACCCCCCGAAGTCAGAAGACCCCCGAAGTCGGAAGAGATCCCCCGAAGTCGGAAGAGATCCCCCGAAGTCAGAAGAAGACCCCCGAAGTCGGAAGAGACCCCCCAAAGTCAGAAAAGAGACCCCCCGAAATCAGAAGAGACCCCCCAAAGCCTAACAAAGTCTAATATATTTATGCAGGAACTGAATCGACCAATCAGGTGAAGGCGGATAAAAGTGGACCGGTCACCGAGGTTACGAGGAAAATCGCGGTATTTGTAAATAAACGTTGTGTCCGTTTTGCTCCCAGGTCATGTTATTTTATTTCTCTAAATAGTTTTATTTATAAACATCCTTTTATAGCCGCCTTCTATTCTCGGTGCCCCGGCTCCTGGCTGGACTCCCGGTGACACGCCGATGTTTGTTCCCTCGGTACTGACCCGTCCCTGAGTTCACCCGTCCACAACTCAGCACCGAAAACACCCAGAAAATAACAAACTGTACAAAGATCTTGTGAGATCCATACTATAGATCCTGTTATCAGAGAAGATACCTATTATAGATCCTGTTATAAGAGATCCATATTATAGATCCTGTTATAAGAGATTCATATTATAGATCCTGTTATAAGAGATACATACTATAGATCCTGTTATAAGAGATCCGTATTATAGATCCTGTTATAAGAGATCCATATTATAGATCCGGTTATAAGAGGTCCGTATTATAGATCCTGTTATAGGAGATCAATATTATAGATCCTGTTATAGGAGATCCGTATTATAGATCCTGTTATAAGAGATCCATATTATAGATCCGGTTATAAGAGATCCATATTATAGATCCGGTTATAAGAGATCCATATTATAGATCCTGTTATAAGAGATACATATTAGAGATCCTGTTAAAGTAGATACATACTATAGATCCTGTTATAAGAGATCCATATTATAGATCCTGTTATAAGAGAAGATACCTATTATCGATCCTGTTATAAGAGATACATGATATATATGAGAGTCCACCCCTTACATCCGGTGTTCTTCTGAGAGCCCACCCCTACATCAGGTGTCACTATGAGAGCCCCCACTTACATGTGGTGTCCTTATGAGAGTCCCCCTTCCATCAGGTGTCCCTATGGGAGTCCCCCCTTACATCAGGTGTCCCTGTGAGAGTCCCCCCTTACATCAGGTGTCCATATGAGAGTCCCTACTTACATCAGGTGTCCATATGAGAGTCCCCCTTACATCAGGTGTCCCTATGAGAGACCCCTTTACGTCAGGTGTCCCTATGTGAGACCCCCTTCCATCAGGTCTCCCTATGAGAGTCTCCCTTACATCAGGTGTCCCTATGAGAGTCTCCCTTACATCAGGTGTCCCTATGAGAGCCCCCCTTCCATCAGGTCTCCCTATGAGAGTCCCCCCTTACATCAGGTGTCCCTATGAGAGACTCCTTTATGTCAGGTGTCCCTATGAGAGTCCCCCCTTCCATCAGGTGTCCCTATGAGAGTCTCCCTTACATCAGGTGTCCCTATGAGAGCCCCCCTTCCATCAGGTCTCCCTATGAGAGTCTCCCTTACATCAGGTGTCTCCATCATGCTGGTTCGTGGATCAGCAGGTGCATTATTAGTAACGGGTGGGGGGTACGACTAAAATCTGGGGGTGGGGGGACACAGCCCATGGCAGCACCCCCCCCCCCCCATAGATCTGGGCATGTTTTACCTTGTGAGTTTTGATTTGAATAGACTTTAGATTTAGCTGTAAAATATCCTGATCTCCAAAAATACTTTTACATGGAAAACTCTGCACCATGCCGTGATAATTCACACAGAAGAGCACTGCCCGTTTGCCCCATGCCACTAGGGGGCCCCCCATCAGGGTTGCCAGCCTCAGTAAAACCAGGGACAGTGTTTTTTTTTACATCTGTCCCTGAAATGTCCCTTACCGGCATCCTTTGGGTCTAAAAATCCCGAGATTATAGCTCCCCAGCCTCTCCAGTACCTTTTCAGTGTGTATGTGTGTGTATACTGTGTGTGTATACTGTGTGTGTATACTGTATGGCCCCGTAATCTATTGCCTGTGGGCCCCATAATCTCCTATTGCCTGGGGGCCCCATGAGTTGTCAGTCCGCCCCTGCCACCGAGTATCTTTCGGGTTGTGAGAAGGGTGACCACATTTCCAAACAGATATGCAGATATAGAACTCTTCTAGGAACTGATACCAGGTCACCAGCGCTGCAGGACATTCTAACCACAATGCCAGGTGGACGGGCAGCAGTTGTCGCCAGTGAGCCGCCAGGGACGGGCAGGCAAGGGTTAGCACGTTAGTCACCGGCAGATCAGCGTCTCATTTCCTGAGTGGAATTGTGAAATGTTCTCCATAAAATAACAGGTGATTCTGACACGCGGTCTGGAAACGGCGAGACGGACAGATAAAGCAATCGGAGGCAGATGTAGGAGGGCAACTTGAACAACAGGAAAGGGAAAAAAAACACTATTTTTAGGCCTCTCTATATTCCCCCCGCACATGTGATCTGCCCCCGGGGAGGAAATCGGCAAACGCCAAACAGATGTGGAGAGTCGGCGGCGTTTTCGTGTTTAATGCGCGGCGAGATGAGCCAACGCCAAAGATAAGCTGGAATCAATTAAAGGCGGAGCAGGAATTAGTATAATGTTGAGTATCGGGTGGGGAATTGTGTATCTGGCTACAACGACAAGGGGGGGGGGGGGGGGGAGGCGGAATAAATCGGAGGTGGAAGAATGTTACAAATTATATAACGTGCCGCCAGATCAGCAACACGTGTTTTACTAAACCGAGACGTGCGACTTATAAAATCGCCGCAATCACCAGAGATGGCTGTAAGGCTCCAGGCAGATATCATGATTGGTTCACACCTACAGGTGGGCGCGTTTCTCAGCATTTTTCATGCGCTCGTCACTTGCAGGGCAACCTACTTTTTTTTAATTAGTTGCCCTAAGCCCGAAAAATGGGAAAAAAATAAGTCCCTGGCTCTTTTACAAAAACGTGCCGCACTGAACGGCGTGGTGCTACGGCACCCAACAGATTGCAAATGCACGCGTTTCTGTGTTGGGCTGATAAAGACGGCTATGGATTTTAAAGGGGACCCCATGCCAAAAACATATTTTTTTTTGTGGTTTCCCCCCTTAAATCCATAGCAGACCCTTATCCTAGCATGCAGCCTGGCAGGAAATGTGGCAAGTGCCCCCCCCCCCACCCATCTGAACCATACCAAGCCACATGCCCTAAACATGCCTCTGCCCCAAAGCACCTTGCCCCCATTGATAGAGGGAAAGACGGGGTGGACAGCCGCACTACGAAAAAAACATAAGGTCGTCTTTATTGTAAAAAAAAATGATAAAAAAATACACTACAAAGCAAGCGGAACACAGGGAAAACAGCCTACGCGTTTCACACTCCGATTAGTGCTTAATCATGGCTAGCTACCCCCAACACCTTGCCCCCATGTTGGTGTTGGGGGTAGCTTGTCAGAATCTGAAAGATTCTAGCTTCCCCCATGTGAATGAGTGGTGGGCGGTGGAATTTTTTTTTTTTTTGGGGGGGGTGGCAAACAGTATGCCAGTCGGTAGCCCTTACCCCATCACTGGCGGCTTCCCCAGCTTGGCCTCCCTTTCTCCTGCTCTCATACGGGTCATCACAGCAGCGACGGCGGCGGCCTCCAATTCCTCCCTCCTCCTGCTCCTCGGCGTCCAATCGGGAGACTTCTCTTTTCAGGCCAATCGGAAAACGGGTCTCACACCCGCTTTTGATTGGCCGGATCGAGGATCAGTGTTTCCACAGCGAATGTTCATTTGCTGTTGTGACACATATGGGTGGGCTCCGTTGGCATTCTCTGCGACCCGACCCCCCCCCCCTATTTTGAAGACTATTAGAGCCTCCGGCTCCAATCAGGTGCTTTAAAAAATAAATAAAAAAAACCTTGGCCGCTGTCATTTATGCACCTGGTGTCCTGAAAGGGGCGGGACGCATGAACAGGGGGTGGCCACTGCGGCCGTGGATAGATTCAGGCTATGCCGTGGAGAGAGGGGGCTGCACCCAGGTGCCCCTAGTGGACGGGCCGGCACTGGTACATAGTACTCCTACTCATTCACAAGAACATGTCCCCCGATGTACACCGGCCGCCAACAAAACATAGGGGTATGAGCCATGACTAAGCACTAGTTAAGTGTGAAACGCGTCGGTTGTCCTGTTTTGTGGTTGCGGTGACTGTACATGTTCCAGCTTGAAAATAAAGACAACTTTCTTTTAAAAGTTTTTCCGGAGTGCGGCTGTCCATCTCTCTCTTCTCACTGCTATAGGGGTGGGGTCAGTTAAGAGCCTGGTATGGATTTGGGGGGGGGGGACCAGCCATTATTTATTTTTGGTGTGGAGTTCCTCTTAAAATCCATGCCAGGACCTGTTCTAGATTGGGGGAGGACCCCCGCCCCCCCCCCCACTCATTTTTTTTTATATATAACTTTCTAATGACAGCTCTTCTTTTCTTTACATTCTGCTGTCAGCGGGGAAGCCCACTGACAGCAGATGATCTATGGTCGATAAGGACGCGGCTGCCGCACGCTGCCTAATAACCAGATATTCACAAATTTATTTGGATCATTAATTACTTCGGATGCTTCAAACATCTGAATGAAACAAATGCATTTCGTAGTTTTGTTATCATTTATTTTGAAATTCGCTACAATTGTATCTGAGTTTCTAAATAACGGAAACTTCGTCCGAGTTTCTATTTGTAACAAAATGAACCGCAGACGTCTATTCATGAATTGAATATCTCAGTGCTGCCGACTGAATGCAAAATGTTGAATGATATTCTATTCTGGGCGCAGTGGCGTTGCTAGGGGGGTGGGCGATACCCTTACCTGGGTGACGCCCGCCAGAGGGCGACACCAGGCTCAGACTGGTCTGACTGGCACAGTCGCCACGGCTCCCTCATCCCCCACTCTCCCTGCAAATCACTGAAGGGAAGGAGGGAGCCGTGGCGACTATGCCAGTCAGACCAGTCTGAGCCTGGTGTCGCCCTCTGGCGGGCGTCACCCAGGTAAGGGTATCACCCACCCCCCTAGCAACGCCACTGCGTAGCAGAGACAGAGGTGCCCGGGGTCCGACTGTCACACATGCTGCAATCATATCTCTCTCTACGCTGGCTGCACCCGCCTCCTCCTCGGCTCTGAAGTTTCAAGTACACAGGTCAGGAGGAGGAGCCGAGGAGGAAGAAGAGGTATTAGCGCGCTACAGCACCTGCCCGGGGCCAAGGTATGAAATAACATGGGTATTGCCCCATATGATGGGGGGGGTTGCAGCATAGGCAGGTAACATCTATGCTGCCAGCAGTCATTTTAGAGGGGGAGAGTTGAGGATATGCACTAGGGGGTGCTTTGTTTTGGGTTAGAAATGACTAGAAGTAGAAGGAGGGGGGCAGATTTAAAGTTTTACCCCCCCCCCAGCACAATTCCTCTCCTCTCCCAAAGCACCCCCTAGCACATATTCTCTAACCAATCCCCCCACCCCCCAAATCAAAGATCCCATCTCAGGTCCATCCACCACCCCGATCCCATACCGGCTCCATCCACCGCCCCGATCCCATCCGAGATCCATCCACCACCCCGATCCCATCTGGGATCCATCCACCACCTAGATCTCATCCGAGATCCATCCACCACCCCGATCCCATCCCGGCTCCATCCACCACCCCGATCCCATCCCGGCTCCAATCCACCACCACGATCCCATCTCGGCTCAATCCACCACCCCGATCCCATCCCGGCTCCATCCACCACCCCAATCCCATCCCAGCTCCATCCACCCCCCTCAATCCCATCCTGGCTCCATCCATCGTGGCGGGTTGAGGGGGGAGAGCCACATGAACGCACTAGCCTGCTTAGTCCGGGGGGGGGGGTGACACCATGTTTTACCTCACCAGGTGACACCAACCCTAGTGATGCCACTGTCTGGGCAACTGACCCGCTTTGGTCGAATCCATCAAAAAACGAGCCTAAAGTGATAGAAAAGGAAGTTACGGCGACATAATCGTTTGCAGATTCGATTGTTTTCATCCAATCGCATGTTGGTTCGATATAATAATCAAAGCTTGTGTGGCCCCCATCGCTGTCCGGAGACAGATCGAGAAATGGTCCCCTTTACGGGTCAAACGGGAGCAAAGTGCGAGGTGTATGAAAATATTTTCACATCCCTGTTTGCCGAACGCGTCGCCTGCCAAGTCCTCCTGCCAACCATCGGTGGTGAACCACGCTGGTCAGCCCCGGTGAGGGGTCAGCGGGGGGAGGGTGGACTCTGCTCTCCGACATTTCCTGCTTTCCTAACAGAGGTGCAGATTTAATAACGAGGTCAATAGAGATCATTCGAGTGCATCTCCAGATGTTCAAATCACAAATCTGCCCACACAAGGGCCATAAATCCTCATTCCCGTCCAACTAGGAATATTGGGCGTCCCAACCTACCTTTGTGTGTTCCAGTTCCTCCTGTTATATTCTCCATAATACAAATCAATCCATCAGGAATGGTGGGAACCCCTCATAATGGGGCACAGGAATGGTGGGAACCCCTCATAATGGGGCACAGGGATGGTGGGAACCCCTCATAATGGGCACAGCGGGTGTACAGACCCAGGAACTCAGCACAGGGATGGTGGGAACCTCTCATAATGGGGCACAGCGGGTGTACAGACCAGGGAACTCAGCACAGGGATGGTGGGAACCTCTCATAATGGGGCACAGCGGGTGTACAGACCCAGGAACTCAGCACAGGGATGGTGGGAACCCCTCATAATGGGCACAGCAGGTGTACAGACCCGGGAACTCATCACAGGGATGGTGGGAACCCTCATAATGGTGCACAGCGGGTGTACAGACCCGGGGACTCAGCACAGGGATGGTGGGAACCCCTCATAATGGGGCACAGGGATGGTGTGAACCCCTCATAATGGGGCACAGGGATGGTGGGAACCCCTCATAATGGGGCACAGGGATGGTGGGAACCCCTCATAATGGGGCACAGGGATGGTGTGAACCCCTCATAATGGGGCACAGGGATGGTGGGAACCTCTCATAATGGGGCACAGGGATGGTGGGAACCCCTCATAATGGGGCACAGGGATGGTGGGAACCCCTCATAATGGGCACAGCGGGTGTACAGACCCAGGAACTCAGCACAGGGATGGTGGGAACCCCTCATAATGGGGCACAGCGGGTGTACAGACCCGGGAACTCAGCACAGGGATGGTGGGAACCCCTCATAATGGGCACAGCGGGTGTACAGACCCAGGAACTCAGCACAGGGATGGTGGGAACCCCTCATAATGGGCACAGCGGGTGTACAGACCCGGGAACTCAGCACAGGGATGGTGGGAACCCCTCATAATGGGCACAGCGGGTGTACAGACCCGGGAACTCAGCACAGGGATGGTGGGAGCCCCTCATAATGGGCACAGCGGGTGTACAGACCCGGGAACTCAGCACAGGGATGGTGGGAACCCCTCATAATGGGCACAGCGGGGGTACAGACCCGGGAACTCAGCACAGGGATGGTTGGAACCCCTCATAATGGGCACAGCGGGTGTACAGACCCGGGAACTCAGCACAGGGGTTGCTACCGGTTCCTTTCACATTTAATGATTTCTGTCTCTCAGAATAGTAAATAATGACATCAAAGATCTTTTTAACCATCAATAAATGAGGTATCCAGGGCCACCATCAGGGGGGTACAGAAAGTACACCTGTAAGGGGCCCGGTGGTCCTCAGGGCCCCGGATGGCATCCCCCCCTTTAATTTTTTTTTTTATATATTTTTTTTTCATCAGCATCCAAAACCCCCCTGACCTCTAAGGGGCCCGGTAGTCCCCAGGGATGGCATCCCCCTTTTTTTTATAATTATATATATATATATATATATATATATATATATATATATTATATATATATATATTTTTTTTTTCCCCCATCAGCACCCAAACCCCCCCCCCCACCTCTATGGGACCCGGTGGTCCCCAGGGCCCTGGATGGCAACCACCTTTTTTTTCCCCGTCAGCACCCAAATCCCACCCCCCCCCGACCTCAAAGGGGCCCAGATGCCCCCCCTTTTTTCCCCCCCATCAGCACCCAAAGCCCCCCCCCCCCGCTTCTCTGCTACAGGGGGCCAATGCCTGAAGCTGTGTAAGAGGCCCCATGATGGCAGCCCTGGGGGTATCTATCCCACTGTCCATCAATGTAGAGATTGTAGCTTATAATTCCTGAGATTGGAAAGTTGTTTGAAAGTTTCCTCCATATTAAAAAAATGTGGAGAAAATCCGCTGTATACTATATAAGAATGATTCACATTTATTCCTTTTTTATCTCAAGCAGCTCTCTGTTCATCTCTGGTAGACCGGTGCTCCCTCTAGTGGCCATTCTACATATGAACCCAAATAAAAGAACGATGATGACGACCAGAAGCCACGGATCTCAGAAATATGCACATAAGTATTTCCGTGCGAATGCGACCCAACTACGACTAGTGAGGGAAGGAGAAGTTGTAACCTCACACTATTTTTTACAGTACAGACCCGTCATTTACAAATAGGAAACGGAATCTTAATATTCACAAACTTATTTGGAGAGTAATGTTGGATCTTCTGTAAATTGCCAACCTTGGAGATCCCCGCTCCCCCCCAACTGGTGGCTTGTTATACCGCGTTTCCCTGAAAATAAGACCGGCTATTATATTCATTTTGGATAAAAAAAATTAAAAAAAACACACTAGGTCTTATTTTCAGGGGATGTCTTAAAAGTTCCCAGTCTTCTCCTCCCCCCCCCCCCCGTCAGGTCAGGAGTCAGTATTTTGACATTTTAATTCCCCCCCGAAAAAATCTTCATTAAAATCATTATACAATTCTGTGGTCTGTTTTATAGGGGGATTGTGCGGGTATAGGGTGCAGTGCGTTTCCATTTGTGGCAGTTTCATGAAAGAAGAAGAAAAAAAAAAACTGCCCGAGAGCCCCATGCCACTAGGGGGCCCCATCAGGGTTGCCAGCATCAGTAAAACCAGGGACAGTATGTAAAAATCAGTTTTTTTTTACATCTGTCCCTGAAATGTCCCTTACCAACATCATTTGGGCCTAAAAATCCCAATATTATAGCTGCCCCGCCTCTCCAGAACCTTCTCAGTGTGTGTGTACACCGTGTATATTCTCCTATTGCCTAGGGGCCCCATGAGTTGTCAGTCCGCCCCTGATCCCAGGTGACGTCAGCCCGCTCCGAACACTGCAGAGGGAGGAGCCGCAGACCTCAGCCGGAAAGAAGAAAGGAAGCGATGCAATCCCCGCTGACGTCGGCCTGCTCCAAACACTGCAGAGGGAGGAGCCACAGACGTCAGCGAGGAGGAGCGGCGCAGAGAAGAAAGGAAGCGCCGCAATCCCCGCTGACGTCAGCCAGCTCCGAACACTGCAGAGGGAGGGGCCGCAGACGTCAGCCGGGAGGAGCAGAGTCTAAAGGAATTCTGCAATCCCCACTGACGTCAGCCTGCTCCAAGCACCAAAGAGGGAGGGGCCGGGCAATTGTCAGTTAAAGCGACGCAGCGCCGAATCGCAAAAAAAGTGGCCTGGTCTTTGGCCAGCGTAATGATCCGGGGCTTGAGTGGTTAAAAGGCGCGGTCTGCTGGGATTGCCGTGCGATCCTGTTGCACAACAGTCATGGGAAAAAAAAAAAAAATTGCATTGCATTAGGAGTGGCATTGAAGGCCAATGGCACCCAAAACGCACGCCGCTCGTTTTTCATGCAATTTTGGAATCGTGGGCAGAATGGTTGCGATTCTGTTCACAGTTACAAATCGCAGAGTTGTGGGCGGGACCTCAAAGTACACAATACTGCCCACAATGACATAATAATACTACTACGGGTCCATTCAGTGATCTGGTACCGACAAAGAAATCTTTTTATTTCAGAAATGTAAAAATATTTTAAAGGTCAAAAAAAGAGTTTGGGACAAATGAACAAATTCTGTGTATTTAATAAATATCAGAGTTCTATCTTCTCCCTGTTGCTTTCCAATTCTTCCTCCTGTAAGAGAAAATAATAAAAAAAAAATGAATAAAAAAAAAAAAAACACAAATGGATACATAATAATACATCACATACAAAAGGAAAAATATTTATTGTAACCAAAGCTGATGATTTTCTGAATGAGGACTGAACTCCAAGCATGAAAAAAAATTCAAATATTCCTCAATAGTCATAAAAGTAAATAAATTCATGTTGTGAGAACCAAATATTGCCCGGTAATAGAATCAGTGACATCATCACTGGGCTGTACCTCCTTTGAAGAGCGGAGGGAGGGACCCAGCAGGCTTTACCAACTATAGAAAACGACAGGAGGGGCGGAGACAAGACCAACCACCCTGAACAAGGAGTGTAAGCAGCTGTAGGAGGGGCCTAGCAGTTCCACCCACCACAGGATGGGGCGGAGACAAGACCAGCCACCCTGAACAAGGAGAGAGCAGCTGTGGGAGGGGCCTAGCAGTTCCACCCACCACAGGATGGGGCAGAGACAAGACCAGCCCCCTTGCACGAGGAGAGAGCAGCAGTGGGAGGGGCCTAGCAGTTCCACCCACCAGAGGAGAGGCGGAGACAAGATCAGCAGTGGGCGGACTTTATTACAGGAAGTCTCACACTGGATCACTGCACAGATCTGGAATGAATACACAAATCACTGAGATTCAAAAATAATTCACGTGATTAATGGATTTTTTATTCCGGAGATCAGATTTATACTTGGTGGTGGTGCGGTGACTGTAATGGTGGGGTTGAAGGTGATTGCGGGGTGAAGGTGAAGGTGGTGGGGGTGAAGGTGACGGCGGGGTGGGGGTGAAGGTGACGGCGGGGTTGAAGGTGAAGGTGACGGCGGGGTTGAAGGTGAAGGTGACGGCGGGGGTGAAGGTGAAGGTGACGGCGGGGGTGAAGGTGAAGGTGACGGCGGGGGTGAAGGTGAAGGTGACGGCGGGGGTGAAGGTGGCGGCGGGGGTGAAGGTGAAGGTGGCGGCGGGGGTGATGGTGGGGGTAAGGGTGAAGGTGACGGCGGGGGTGAAGGTGATGGCGGGGGTGAAGGTGACGGCGGGGGATGATGGTGGGGGTGAAGGTGACGGCGGGGGTGAAGGTGACGGCGGGGGTGAAGGTGACGGCGGGGGTGAAGGTGACGGCGGGGGTGAGGGTGAAGGTGACGGCGGGGGTGAAGGTGATGGCGGGGGTGAAGGTGACGGCGGGGGTGAAGGTGACGGCGGGGGTGAAGGTGACGGCGGGGGTGAAGGTGGGGGTGAGGGTGAAGGTGACGGCGGGGGTGAAGGTGACGGCGGGGGTGAAGGTGACGGCGGGGGTGAAGGTGATGGCGGGGGTGAAGGTGACGGCGGGGGTGAAGTGGTGGTTGTATTGGGAATTATAAATTGTATTTCTATGCTGTGACTCCTTTAGAAGGGTCACTATTGGGCGCTCTGATCTGCACTCGCTCGTTTCTCTCTTCCTCTGATAAAAGAAGAAGCTGCCAGAATTGTGGCCCTTCCTGAGGTTCTGCCTTTTACTGGAAGAAATTCTCATATATATCCCCCCCCCCCCCCAATGTGACCCCCCCCGCCCCCGAGGCTGCATGATGAAGGGAAACGAGATTGTAGTGTTTATAGAAGGACAGAAATATCTTCGGCCGAATCTCAGATGTGAGAAGGAAAAGATATTCTCGTGTTTGGAGGAGAACAAGCAAAATACATTCCTTTTCCCTTCTGATCTACAGGAACATCCAATGATGAGCCACCATGTCTGCCATGTGTTGAGCCCCAGCAGCTTCTCTCAATTCTCGATGGCCAAGTTTGGAGTTGTAAAAAAAGAAAAAAAAAACGGATACAGTGTTTGTAAACACTATTCAGACAGGAAAACAGAGATACAAAGTAACGTTTATAAACATTGATCAGACGGGAGATAGAGAAAGAACATTAGTTCTCGGGTTCCGGCTCACCGTATAATCCCCGGAGATGAACTTCTGGCAGAATTCTTTCACCGTCTCGGCGGTGATCTCCCCGCGCGGCATGATGAGCTTCTTATTGCTGTCTGTGTTATATATGGAGATCAGAGGGAGGTCACTTCTCTGGATCTTAAAAAACCCGGCAATTTTCCGTGTGTACGGCTTTCCCAAATCCATCTTCACAAAGAGAACCTGAAGAAGAGGAGGAGGAGGAGGAGACCCCGACCGTCCAGAATTACCAACAGAAATCTATAGAGTGTTACATTGTTCTCAAAACTACACCTTATCACCACCTTATCCCCGCGTCCACTCTGCTGGAGGACTCCTTCCTCTATAACTCTCCTCTCCTGATATACTCTGCTGGAGGACTCTGCTCCTTCCTCTATATCTCTCATCTCCTGATATACTCTGCTGGAGGACTCCTTCCTCTATAACTCTCCTCTCCTTATATACTCTGCTGGAGGACTCTGCTCCTTCCTCTATAACTCTCCTCTCCTGATATACTCTGCTGGAGGACTCTGCTCCTTCCTCTATAACTCTCCTCTCCTTATATACTCTGCTGGATGACTCTGCTCCTTCCTCTATAACTCTCCTCCCCTGAAATACTCTGCACTGCTGGAGGACTTTGCTCCTTCCTCCAGAACTCTCCTCTCCTGATATACTCTGCAGGAGGACTCTGCTCCTTCCTCTATAACTCTCCTCTCCTGATATACTCTGCAGGATGACTCTGCTGCTTCCTCCAGAACTCTCCTCTCCTGATATACTCGGCTGGAGGACTCTGCTCCTTCCTCTATAACTCTCCTCTCCTGAAATACTCTGCTCTGCTGGAGGACTCTGCTCCTTCCTCTATAACTCTCCTCTCCTGATATACTCGGCTGGAGGACTCTGCTCCTTCCTCTATTACTCTCCTCTCCTAATATACTCTGCTGGAGGACTCTGCTCCTTCCTCTATAACTCTCCTCTCCTGAAATACTCTGCTCTGCTGGAGGACTCTGCTCCTTCCTCTATAACTCTCCTCTCCTGATATACTCGGCTGGAGGACTCTGCTCCTTCCTCTATTACTCTCCTCTCCTAATATACTCTGCTGGAGGACTCTGCTCCTTCCTCTATAACTCTCCTCTCCTGATATACTCTGCTGGAGGACCCTGCTCCTTCCTCTATAACTCTCCTCTCCTGATATACTCTGCTGGAGGACTCTGCTCCTTCCTCCAGAACCCTCCTCTCCTGATATACTCTGCTGGAGGACTCTGCTCCTTCCTCTATAACTCTCCTCTCCTGATATACTCTGCTGGAGGACTCTGCCCCTTCCTCTATAACTCTCCTCTCCTGAAATACTCTGCTGGAGGACTCTGCTCCTTCCTCTATAACTCTCCTCTCCTGATATACTCGGCTGGAGGACTCTGCTCCTTCCTCTATAACTCTCCTCTCCTGATATACTCTGCTGGAGGACTCTGCTCCTTCCTCTATAACTCTCCTCTCCTGATATACTCTGCTGGAGGACTCTGCTCCTTCCTCTATAACTCTCCTCTCCTGATATACTCTGCTGGAGGACTCTGCTCCTTCCTCCAGAACCCTCCTCTCCTGATATACTCTGCTGGAGGACTCTGCCCCTTCCTCTATAACTCTCCTCTCCTGATATACTCTGCTGGAGGACTCTGCCCCTTCCTCTATAACTCTCCTCTCCTGAAATACTCTGCTGGAGGACTCTGCTCCTTCCTCTATAACTCTCCTCTCCTGATATACTCGGCTGGAGGACTCTGCTCCTTCCTCTATAACTCTCCTCTCCTGATATACTCTGCTGGAGGACTCTGCTCCTTCCTCTATAACTCTCCTCTCCTGATATACTCTGCTGGAGGACTCTGCTCCTTCCTCTATAACTCTCCTCTCCTGATATACTCTGCAGGAGGACTAGAACTAGGCGCATGCACTGAATTACTGACCTTTCCACGCAGATCATTGGCAGCCTTTCGCAGTTCCTTTGTTATTTCAGCTTCGTTTTCAACATTGCTGTCACTGAAGAAGAGAAGGTGGACCTCAACCTCGCAGGCGATTAAGCCGATCGCAGACTGATAATAAAAAAGGAAGGATTAACAGTAAACCGGGAATCTCTTTTGGAATGTCAGTTATAGGGAGGAGAATAGGGAGAAAAGATGAAGAATGATAAGAGGACCCGAGCACCACAGCAAAGCATTAAAGTCCAGAGAGACACTTTTATTACAGTCAAAAGGTTCAAGCTGAATCTTTATCTGAAACTCTCGCGTTTCGGGGCTTCAGGACGTGCCCTCTTCTTCCAGAGGTGCCCTCTTCTTCCAGAGGTGCCCTCTTCTTCCAGAGGTGCCCTCTTCTTCAGGGTTTGAGAAAGGAAAAAAAGTGGCTGGATTGTGGACTTGGGGTATGGAAATCACAATCAGGTAACCTTTAGACGTGTCAAAACACTTTGATCCTTATACTCCAAGTCCAACATCCACCATAGTGCCCTGATGAAGGAGGTACCGCTGAACCTCCAAAATGCATTGGCTTTGTATTTTTTTTATTGGAATGAACTTCTTTGGATTTCGAATCCTTTATTGGGGTGCTCCAGCCCAATATGGAGTCGCCCCTCCCCCTTTACAGCTACAACATCCTCCCACTTTTCTTAGAAGACTTTCCACAAGATTTTGGAGGGTGTCTGTGGGAATCTGTATCCATTTGTGAGGTCAGGTACCGATGTTGTGTGACCTGGCTTCCATGTTGAGCCTCACGTTGGGCGCCAAAAAAGACTTGGCTCACCATCAACTTTCCAATTCATCCCAATGGTGTTCAGTAGGGATGAGGTCAGGGCTCTGTGAAGAACACTCAAGTTCCTCCACATTAAATGGATCAGTGTTTAAACCAGTGGCGGCTGGTGCTCGATTTTTTTTTATCGGGGAGCAAAAAAAAAAAATCAACCCCAGCCACTGTGCCAACTTGCTCAGAGGCGGCTCCTTAATTAGGCGGTCGCCTAAGGCCTGGCACTCACAGGGGCCTCGAAGCTGCCTAACTTACCCAATGCATTACCCCAGTTTTAAGGGACAGAGGACCTTAACGCTGCTGAGCGGGGCCGCCAGCGCCCCTAACAACCAGTGAATATCGGTGACACCACCCCTTGTGACGTCAATGACCCAGCATGCCCTCAGTCAATGACGTCACAAGGGGTCGGGTTCACCAGGTGGCCCCCGCCCCTTAGTTATTAAATAGCAGGATCTGGGGGCCACCTTCTTAAAGGGGACTTTAAGATTCCAATAAGCCCCCCTGCCCGCAAACCCCCCCACAACCACTGGACAGGGTTGTGGGGAAGAGGCTCTTGTCCTTTCATTATTTTTCCCCATCATGGGGGTGAGTGAGGCCTCATGTCAAGTTTTGCCTAAGGCCTCACAAAGCCTAGAGCCGCCTCTGCACCCGCCAACCTACCCTCCTCACCTATTGCACCTGCTACCCTACACAGGAGGCAGTGCACAGAACTCGGCCTCTTGTATCCCAAGGCTCCTGTATCCTCCCCCCCCCAGGATAGTCCAGAAGGGCACCGTGTGATCCTACCATGGGGTTGTAGTCCGCCACCAGCCTCAGCTCATTGATGGTCAGGAACCGGTACAATTTGGCTGTGTTGATGTTTTCGTTTTCGTTCACCACCAAGTCATCCCTCCAGTTGTCAGCCTGGAATTAAATGAAATATTAAAGAAAAAAAAAACTTCAGCAGAAGAATTTCCAGAAGTTTATATCAGTGCCATTTACATTTTAGATTTAGGGTTTATTTTATTGTAGCAATTCTTTATAGAAACCCAAAATATTTTCATAGTAATCAATAAAACACTGAGGGGGTGCAGCCAACGTCCTTCATCCGACCTTCCCAGCACGCCCCGTCTTTTCAATGTACCTTGGAAAAAAAAAATATATATATATATATATATTATATATATAGCGCCATTTCCACATTTTTTGTGTTGAATTCCCCCCAAAAAACAAATTTCCTGCTCCTTTGATTGGCTGATTGCTTTTTATAGCTGCGTTTCTCTTTTTACTATCCTAAGTCAGCTCATAGGATCATTTTCCAATATGGGAAGGTACTTCTCTTGGCGATCTTTGCCCAGGAGACTTACCTTGCGGAAGATGGTGATCGTGTTGCTCTTGATCTTGTAGTGCTTTAAGACCTGCGGGGTGGTGCTGGTGCCGTAATCCCATTCTGGGTGATTTTTCACCAGAGTCTCAAAGTATTCGATTTCTGGTTCCTCCAAGTCCTGCGAGAGATACGTACAGCATAAAAAACACCGGAAATCCTTGCTTTATCAGAGACTATATCCCAGAGGTTTTCAAAAGTTGTTCCCTCAAAAAACGTTATATGTAAAAATATGGACGTACAGGACGTCAGCGCGAGAGTAGCCGAGCATGCCCGACAATACACGAGTGTACTGCGCTTAGTATATGTCGGCGCAGTATTTAAACTCTGCGCGGGAAACGAGCGGGGAGGACGCCGCAGAAGGACGCCGGACCCCACGAAGAGGACACCCGAAGCCGCAGATGGACACCGGACCCGACGAGGCCACCGATGGACGCCGCGCAAGACACCAAAACTAAGTACAAAAAATAACTTTTTTCCACAGGAATTCGGGGCAACTTTAGGGGTGCGCGCTATACCCCGATAAATACGATTATATATATATATATATATATATATATATATATATATATATATATATATATAAAATTTAATATAAATGTAGTTTAAAAAAAGATTGACATTGAAAATAAATAAAACTGACCTCAAACCTGTAAAGTTTCCCCTAAAACACATTTCTATTGGATGTTGTCTGAAAATTATTGGACAGAAAAATGGCGACTTACCGTAAAAAAGCCGACCACGGCTATGTCAGTGGAATCGATGAACGCTTTGGCTGAAGGCACATCAGATAATACTGTCGCTTTATTTTCTGGAACTGCAAGATAGAAAAATATTTTAATGCCCGTTAATTTAAAGTGAAAAAATCTATACTACATTGACACAAGTATTGAGACGCCGACCTTTACACGCACATGAACTTTAATGGTGTCCCAGTCTTAGTCCGGAGGGTTAAATATTGAGTTGGCTCCGCCCTTTGCAGCTATAACACCTTCACCTCTTCTGGGAAGGCCGTCCACAAGGTTAAGGAGGGTGTCTATGGGAATGTCTGACCATTCTTCTAGAAACGCATTTGTGAGGTCAGGCGCTGATGTAGGATGAGAAGGCCTGGCTCGCAGTCTCCACTCCAATTCATCCTAAAGGTGTTCTATTGGGTTGAGGTCAGGACTCTGTGCAGGCCAGTCAAGTTCCTCCACCAAAAAAAATTGTGCGTTTCCCCCCCCACAATCCATACCAGATCCTTATCCGAGCAAATCAGGGCCGGAAACCTGAAGCATACCAGGTCAAATGCCCTCAACATGGGGGAGGGACGACGACAACATTCCCCCCCCCGTGTGGTGGGCGTCATGAATGACGATGGATCTACATCAGGGAACAATGTTTCTTTAATACAAGAATTTGCAAAAACTCTTGTGGCGTCTTTATTGCCTTTTTATACTTGTTGGTGACTGGGTCAGGGTACTATGCACCCCATACTTATCCACATAGGGGGGACACCGGGAGCTGGGGGCCCCCCCTTGTTAAAGGGGGGGCTTCCAGATTCTGAATAATCCCACTGCCAGCAGACCCCCACTGGCTGGGGTTGTGGGGAAGAGGTCCTTGTCCCCATCAACATGGGGGGGCCACAAGATTTTTTTTGTGATTTTGTTATTGCCGACAATTCTTGTTTGTACATTCAGCTGTCAGTGGGGAAGCCCGCTGACAGCTGATGACTCATCAGGAAGCCGCCGCGTCCTTCACAACCAGCTATACACAGTTTATTAGAGAAGAAAAAAGGAAAATGCCTGCAAAAATGTATCAAAAACATAAAAAAAGGATGAACTTCAACTTCAGAAGAACATTCTAGAATAATTTTTCACATTTTCAAGCCACAAACACCGTAAAATGATGAAACAATTTAATAGAATTACCGATGTTCTGATGGATAAAGGAAGGAAGTCCGGACACTAAACATTGAATATTCCCGGCGTGGATCTGCCTCGGCTTGGGACGCCTTCAGTCGGTCGGAAAGTTTTACAAAAGATAAAATCCGACCAGAAGGAAACTTTGTTACTATTCCTCTGCGGGAAAACGGCCAGCTGGGTCCTTGGAGACATTTCCTGGCAAACGCCGGAAAATATTCACTTGTTACTATTACAAAATTCTACTTAACGAGGCCCCGGGGGAGGGGAGCGCCGTCTGCTCCCACTGGACACTAATTTTCCCATTTAGTTTTAATGAGGAGCGATTATAATAATTTCCTTCCATCTCCTGGGACCTCAGATCCGTCTCTCCGCACCTGACGCCCTCTGCACCCGACGCCCTCCGCACCTGACGCCCTCCGCACCCGACAATTTGTAATGTGAGACAGATGATGGTTTTCAGAGATAACAAACCTGCAGGCAGCCGATACAGGTGAAGGATATCGGTGAGAGTGCGCGGAATGCGAATACTTTTGCTGGGGGGGGGGATAAAAAGGACTGGACTCTCTCACTTCAATGAAAAGCTGGTTTATAAAAAAAAAAAAAAAAAAAAAAAAAGCGTCAGTATGAGGGTTCCCACCATCCCTGTGCCGAGTCCCGGGTCTGTACACCCGCTGTGCCCATTATGAGGGGCTCCCACCATCCCTGTGCCGGGTTCCGGGGTCTGTACACCTGCTGTGTCCATTATGAGGTGTTCCCACCATCCCTGTGCCTAGTTCCTGGTCAGTAGTCCCGCTGTGCCCATAAGGGCCCCCCCATCTCCGTTCTGAGTTCCTGGTTCTGTACACCCGCTGTGCCCATTATGAGGGGTTCCCACCATCCCTTTGACAAGTTCCCGGGTCTGTACACCCGCTGTGCCCATTATGAGGGGTTCCCACCATCCCTGTGCTGAGTTCCCGGGTCTGTACACCCGCTGTGCCCATTATGAGGGCATCCCTGTGCTGAGGTCCCGGGTCTGTACACCCGCTGTGCCCATTATGAGGGGTTCCCACCATCCCTGTGCTGAGTTCCCGGGTCTGTACACCCCGCTGTGCCCCATTATGAGGGGTTCCCACCATCCCTGTGCCGAGTTACCACATCTGCACACATCTGCTGCTCATTATAAGGGTTTCCCACTATATAAGCTCCGATTTCCCAGGTTGGCACACCTGCTGTGTCCATTATAAAATATTTTCACCCTATTTGCACTGTGTTCCTGGGTCTGAACACCTATTGTGCCCATTATGACAAATTCCCACCATCTATACATGCCATCGAGTTCCTGCTTTGCCCAGCCCTTTATGCCCCTTTCACACTGGGGCTGGAGGCGCGTCGGCGGTAAAGCGCCACTATTTTTACCGGCGCTTTACCGCCAATTTTGCGGCGCTTTTCAGCCGCTAGAGCGACGGTTTTACCCCCTGAAAGCGGCCGAGAAAAGGTTAAAAACCACCTCAAAGCACCTCCGCAGATTTCAATGGGCAGTAATGGTATACACACACCGCTCCAAAGCAGCTGGATCTGCGGCTAGCAGGACTCTTACCGTCCTGCAAGCGCACCACTCCAGTGTGAAAGCCCTCGGGGCTTTCACACCGAATACACAGCAGCGGCTGGCAGGCGCCATTTTTAGTGCAATAGGCTATTGCCAATAGCGCTGCAAACTGCTCCAGTGTGAGAGGGGTCTAAGGGTGACTTGGAGAAGGTAGCCATGAGTTCTTAAAAAAAGAAGTAGGATTCACCAAACCAAAAATCAAGGGCCCCTCTGGAAGGTCACCCCAACTGGTCTTCCTTTTCTTCCTTGTCTAGAATATAAAAAGTCTTATCTGGTTGTGTCCCTCCAGCTCCAACACCCCTGAAACCCCAACTCCATTTCCTTCATGGAGCACAACACTGTAGATAGAAGCTCATGGTGGAGCTCCACAGATGATAAAAGGGGTCCTTGGGTTTAACCATCAGATTTAGTTTAAAAAACCGACCCCAGACCCACCATACCCCATCTCTTTAATTTCTTTCAAGGCCTTGAATAAAGAACCCCCATCATGGGGCGAGCACGTTGAAGGGCGGAGCCCTCCGATGGATGGAGGATTGGGGAGCTCATGGCACCATCGCCTTTTACATCCAGGTCTAGTTTTCACATGTATACAATAACAAAAACACCCAATATCAATTGGAGCTGCACAAATAATCGTTAAAAAATCGTGATTTCAATTCAACCCCCCCCCCCCTCACAATCTCTATTGCAGAGTTTCCAGAATCTTTCATGTAACAAGTGTAGAGACTTCTCTGCAAACTCTGGCAGTCTGCTTTACAAACAGTAAAGTAAGCCCAATTTTTTAGTTTAATGTGAGATGATTTTACGCCATGAGAGAATCGCGATCTGTCTTCTAAGCAAAAATAAATAAATTGCGATTCTCATTTTAGTCAGAATTGTGCCGCTCTAATATCATATACAACAATATCAGGATCATACATCAGGTACCTTCAATAGAAGTGACGTTCCCATCCTCTGTACATAGCGAAGTCTTCACCAAGTTGAGAAGAAGTAAAACCGATAAGATGGAGAGCATTCTTCTTCTTCTGTCCATTGGGTCTGGTGGTGGCCGGTCGCTGCTCGTCGTCTTCAGAAGTGACTCATTACACAGAGAAATGGTGACGATGCCGAAAGACCTTGAAGCTCTGAGAACCCAACACCTGTTCTCACATTCGACTCTTCGAGATAACAGGCCAGAGGTGATTGGTGGAGGCAGACCTGGCCGATTTCACACACGGCTTTCCCTGAATAATGCCGGGTCATTCAGGAGGAATTATCTGAGAACTTTGGAGATGGTCAACCTTGTAAACCCCCCACACACACACACAAGGGATCCCAATAGACAAGAACTCCCAGGCTGACAGTGATCTGGTTTCCATTAAAAAAATGGGATCAAAGAGGCAATTATCAAATAGAATTTTATTATTGCATTAGATTTTAGCACAGACGTTACAATTTACAGTAAGGATTTTCATAGAAAGCTCCAGAGACCATTCATGGGGGGGGGGGGGGTCAGGTTGAAATATACATTTTCCGAAGCTACGTATTAATATTTTAGGAAACTCATTTAAAAGAGGTCTTTGTATCTCAACCAAGATATTCGTTTAGGTTTTTGAATGAGCTGCATGGAGAACTCCTGCCTATGTGTTTTTTTTTGTGGTCAGGAAACCATGTGACCTCCCTGTCCCCCCCCCCCCCCCTTCTTCTCTAGAACTGCATGCTTTGAGGCCATCACTGAAGAATAATCATGTGCACACCAGGGGCGGACTTACCATTGAGGCACTCAGGCACTGCCCGAGGGCCCCATGCCACTAGGGAGCCCCATCAGGGTTGCCAGGCTCAGTAAAACCAGGGATAGTATGTACAAATCTGTTTTTTTTACATCTGTCCCCGATATGTCCAAAACCGACATGCTTTTGATGTGAAAATCCAGAGATTTTAGCTGCCCCGCCTCTGTACGGCTTCCTGGCTTGGTGGTCATCTGTAAGCCCGGGGGCCCCATAATCTTCTATTGCCCAGGGGCCCCCATGAGTTGTCAGTCCGCCCCTGGTCCACACCTAAAATATACTAGACCAGTGCACTGCCGAAAAAGGTGTTCATTTTCGTTATATTCGTTTTTTTGCATTTTTCAAAAATTCGGTAAATTGGAAAATTCTGAAATTTTCTAACTACCGAATTCTGAAATTTTCTAACCTCTCCGAATTCTGGAATTTTCTAACCTCTCCGAATTCTGGAATTTTCTAACCTCTCCGAATTCTGGAATTTTCAAATTTCCAAAAATTAGGAAATTCGAAAATGTCAGCATTAACAAAATTTGATAAAAAAACTAAATTTGGAAAGAAACGAATTGCACACGCCTAAAATATACCACACTATGGGATAAAAGACCGGGAAGCCAGTGGCAGTGATGGAGCACGGTAGTTGGGGAGCTTTGCTCATCATCACAATCTTGCAGGAAAAGGCTGTAAATTTAGCTCAACTGCCCGATGGAAAATCCTTAAACATTAAAAAAAAGAAATCACTTGTTCATATTTCAAAAACAGATTATATTTAATTGACCCATCAGAACTTATTTCTACATGGTTAGTCAGTGAGTGTAAATATATATATCAACATAAATAACCAGATTCTTTATATTCAATGTATTTGGTTGGGCAAGGGATCATCTGTAGAGGGACAAAAAATAGATATTTGCCAGCACACCATAGATTGACAAAAAGTAGCATCCAAATAGGCAATTTATTGCATGATCACAACATTAGAAGAGTGCAACGTTTCGGAATCACGCAGGACCCCTTTGTCAGGCATGTGATGACCTTGGATACCTGACAAAGGCGTCCTGCGTAACGCCGAAACGTTGCACTCTTATGTCGTGATCATGAAATTTGTTGCCTAAGAAGAGTGCAACATTTTGGAGTCACGCAGGACCCCTCGTCAGGTATGCAAGGACTCCGAAACGTTGCACTCTTATGTTGTGATCATGCAATAATACTACTTTTTGTCGATCCACGGTGTGCTGGCAAATATCTGTTTTTTGACCTGAACCAGTATCCAGCTGGTTGTTGCTGCAGCACCCAAACTTTGAGAGCTTATCCAGGAAAGTGTGCGATTGGAATATGAAGTATTACTATAGGAGGGACAAAAACACATTCATCCATTTGGTCAAAAACGAGCAAGCAAAAAAAATCGATCAAATTGGTCCACGTTTGAGTAGCTTTATGTGTCTCTGAGCTGGAAGGCAATTAAGCACGTTGGGCAATACAAAACAAGGGGAGGAAGATGGGTCCAGACAGAAGCTGCGGGAATAATGGACACGGCGGACACTTCTGGCCAATGAGGGACTTTAGGAGGCGTCATCCCACTCCTTACGGATGGACAGATTCCACTCCCAAGTTAGATGGTTGTGATTGTCATCGTCGGTGAAGAAGGACTTGTTGCGGTACGTTCCTCGCGATAACATTCCTTTGGGGGCTTCTTCTAAGGGGGTCAGAAACTCGTACTCTTCCACTCGGGGTCCGTAGCTTCCCACCATAAACGTGGCTTTGGCAACTGTGAGGAATAACCAGATAAAAAGAATTACATAGTTAGTCAGGTTGAAAAAAGACACAAGTCCATCCAGTTCAACCACAAAAAAATAAACAAACAAAATAAAAAAACACAATACAATCCCATATACCCAACTCCATACCCACAGTTGATCCAGAGGAAGGCAAAAAACCCCAGCAGAGCATGATCCAATTTGCTACAGCAGGGGAAAAAATTCCTTCCTGATCCCCCGAGAGGCAATCGGATTTACCCCGGATCAACTATACCTACAAATCTTAGTACTCAGTTATTTTATGTACACAGCCACAGAAATTGCAAATAAAATGGACAAAAAGGCAAAAAACGAAGGACAAAGGCATTTGGTTTCGGGGAGCACCGTGAGCTCTGCAGTTTCTAGATTAGTTCCTCATTTATTGCAAAAAAAATAATAATTATTTAGATTCCAAACGGCCAAGTGCAATAACGTGAGGAACTTCTCTAGAAACTGCGGAGCTTACAGCGGTTACTGGAACCGAATGCGTTTGGTCTTTCCCAAGCGTGAATGGAGGGCTGGGAAACCTCTACCTGTTCTCAGCCACAATGGAACTTGCTTACGTGTGTTGTGCATTTGTCGGTTGTGTATGATGGATGGTTGCCACACACACACATGATCAGTTACTTCCTCCAAACCTCTTCCTTCCCCATCACACAGCTGGAAAATGTTGTAGTCTTAGAACTAGTTCTTCATGTGGTCAGAAGTTCTGTTTATTGCTTGATAGAGTAGCCAAAAATTGTTCAATCCTCTGCCTACTTGAACACCAGATCAAGGGTTGTGCCGGTGGTTTGGGGGCCATCTTAAAGTGGTTGTAAAGGTTCAGTTGTTTTTCTATGTTTTAAACAACATGTCTAATCCTCTGCTAATTGCCAGGTGTGTTTTCCCCCTTTATGCCAAGGATTCATTAAGGGGGAAAAAAACACAAACCTTTACAACCCCTTTAAAAGGGGTTGTAAAGGTAAAAAATGTTTTCCCTAAATAGCTTCCTTTCCCTTAGTGCAGTCCTCCTTCACTTACCTCATCCTTCCATTTTGCTTTTAAATGTCCTTATTTCTTCTGAGAAATCCTCACTTCCTGTTCTTCTGTCTGTAACTCCACACAGTAATGCAAGGCTTTCTCCCTGGTGTGGAGAAAGCCTCTTGAGGGGGGTGGGGGCGAGCAGGAGAGTCAGGACGGCCACTAACACACAGCTCCTTTCTCTATCTGCAAAGTAGAGAGTGTCCTGACTCTCCTGCTCGCACCCTCAATAGGCTTTCTTCACACCAGGGAGAAAGCCTCACATTACTGTGTGGAGTTACAGACAGAAGAACAGGAAGTGAGGATTTCTCAGAAGAAATAAGGACATTTAAAAGCAAAATGGAAGGATGAGGCAAGTGAAGGAGGACTGCACTGAGGTTATTGAAGCCATTTTGGAAAAACTGTTTTTTTTTTTACCTTTACAACCCCTTTAAGGCTAAATATTGCATTGACAGCAGATGATTGCTTCTTCTACTTTCCACCCCCTGTACTATGCAGAGTAGCAATTTCCTTTTCAGTGCGCTTAGTATCCAGCCTCCCAATACTCCTCAGCTAATATAGGGCACACAGGCCCCCAATCATACTGCATACTGGGAGTATGGATTTTGTTCTACTTTAATTTATTTTCCCCATAATCCATTAATATGGGAAAGTCTACGATCACTAACCAGCCAACTTTGTAAAAGTAAAAAGTAATTTGTCAAAAACACAGGCAAAAAACAATTCCTCCACTGGCCTCTGCTAATAATCTCTCCACTCACTTCTGCTCAGTGTCCTCCACCCCTCTCTGCCAATCCCTCCACTGGCCTCCGCTCAGTGTCCTCCACCCCTCTCTGCCAATCCCTCCACTGGCCTCCGCTCAGTGTCCTCCACCCCTCTCTGCCAATCCCTCCACTGGCCTCCGCTCAGTGTCCTCCACCCCTCTCTGCCAATCCCTCCACTGGCCTCTGCTTAGTGTGTCCTCCGTCTGCTCACCCAATGAATAAAATGTAACATACGAAGCCGCCACACAACCAAGCTACATCACCAATCTTGTCTCAAAATATCACTCAAACCATCCTCCCAGGACTTCCTGCTCTCTATCCCTCTACCATTCTCAGACAACAAAATAGCTTTTCATCAACGTAAGCAAGATAAAAGAAAAAAAAAAACAGTCCATAGCTACTGGTATACAAAACTATGGCTCACTGCCACCAACACTTGTCCCTTGACAGGGTTTTAAAGTCCCCGCCGCTTCTAGGGTTCCAGAAAGTGCCCAAGAGCCTAACAGGGTCTCAGCTGTTCACAGCCTACAGTCTTCTCACAACTGTACTTCACAGACACCCAATGACTCCTTCCCGTTCCTCACCCCCCTTTCCCACAGGCAGGCTAACTCTTTCAATTTCAAAGTCCCCGTAATCAGGGTTGGAGGCCCTTTCCAACCCGAAAATCTATCCAAGACTCCCAATTCCCATGTTCCATATAACAATCTTGGGGAAAACTATAAGCAAGTGTTTACTGAACCACCCAGAAATCCCTTGCTCTGCATAGGCGAGATCCCCTGAGTACTTGTCATTCCTTTAAAGGGACACCACCCCAGAGGGGACACATTCCTCCCACCCAGGACAGATTCCTGGGGTCCTGTACACCACCTATTCGATAAACAAACAAACACACACACACTGTGTTACCCTCTCAACCCCTTTCAGACTTTGGCAACAAAAAATAATATTTGCCAGTAGAGCTTTACCTTTCACGCTGGTCCTGAAGGTTTGTTGCACATACTTTAGTCCCGACACGATCTCTCTGCACACCTTTAAAGACACATAGCAAGTTTTTTTTTAGTTCTTTATATTACAATGGATGTAGCAAAGTGTGTATTGTAGGTCATAAAGAACAACGAACCGTAAAGTGGATTTTCACTCGGTACTCTGAACCTTCTTTTAAGACAAACGTCGTCTTCTTGAGCGTCTCCAGGTCCTCTGCAAATGATAACCGGAGATGAAACAGAATCTGTACCGACTGGAGGAACTCAGTCACACTTCTATACGAATACGAAAGAGCGATGTATAAAAGCACCGCGACTGACGGCAACCAGGAATTATTTTTGAGGAAGATTATTGGGTGCACACAAAGTAGGATTTCTCTCATGTCATGTCAGAATGCACAACATGTTCCACCTTGAGGTGGATGGGCTACAACAGCAGAAGACCATATCAGCCTCCATGCCCATCAGCCAAGAACGGAAAGCCAAGGCTGCGGTGGGCACCGGATCACCGAAACTGGACAGTCTTTTTTCTTTCACACACATGGCCCCCCCTCCCCCCCGAAAATGTTTCCATTGAGAATAATAGCACAACTACCCCTCTACTCTTCATATCCGGGTGCAATCCTGGACTTCAACCTCTCCTTTCCACACCACGTCCAAATCTTGATGCCCTCATTGCCATAACATTTCCAAAATTCACTCCATGTTGACCAATGACACCACCAACCTACTAATTTACTCTCGTTATCTCTCTCCTTGACCATTACAACTCCTTCTCATTGGCCTTCCGCTACACAGGCTATCCCCCCTCAGTCTATCAAGAATAACTCAAGAGTCATCCACCTCCCCAACCACTCTGTGTCCTCCACCCCTCTCTGCCAATCCCTCCACTCACCTCTGTGTCCTCCACCCCTCACTGCCAATCCCTCCACTGACCTCTGTGTCCTCCACCCCTCTCTGCCAATCCCTCCACTCACCTCTGTGTCCTCCACCCCTCTCTGGAGGGATTGGCGCTTAGTGTCATCCACCCATCTCTGCCAATCCCTCTACTCAGTGTCTTCTGCTTTGTTTCATCCACCCCTCTTTGCCAAACCCTCCACTAAGTGACTGCCCCCCCCGACGTCAATCCATTGGTTGGCGTCTGCTCACCCAATGAATAAAGTTCAACATACAAAGCCACCACACAACCCCGAGCTACACCACCAACCTCGTCTCAAAATATCACCCAAACCATCCTCCCAGGACTTCCTGCTCTCAATCCCTCTACCATTCTCACCTACAGGACTTCTCCAGAGCCTCTCCTGTCCTCTGGAATTCCCATCTCCTACTCTGTCCTCATTTAGGTGATCCCTAAAAAAAGGGTGGGGGGTGGACCTTGGTAAAAAAAAAAAAATCTGAGGTCTAAACAGACCACTGATGTCTCACATTTGAGCAGGTGCCCCCCCCCCTCCTTTTGAACTGATGGCAGCATTAGTACTCACTGGGTGTATAGCATTGTGGTGTACTTTTTTTTTTACTAATCTGAGCTCCTGTGGACAAGGTATTTTCACAATCAAGGATATACACAAGAGGAATACAGTTCCACCAGCTAAAAAGTAGAACAGAAACCTAGGGCTCCACCTGCTGTCTACAAATGGTAAATATAAAAGGACTAAAATAAAACAAAAAATTATCATCTTCGTCAAAAAAGAATAAATAAAAAAAAAGGAGGGAATGAAAGTAATACTATTTTATTATAAAGGAAATGCAAGTCAGTTTATTGCCTGGCAAGTCATAACTGAAAAAAAAAAAAAAATTGTCCAAATTTTCATTTAAAATGGCCTTGGACTTTACAGAACAGTCAGATAAATAGAATATTCTGTTTGTATAAAAATAATAAATTTTATATTTGCCTGGGCTGTCATTTCCTTTAAATAAAATAACAAAAATTTAGCACATGAAAGATGTCACTTACGGGTGAGGTCCATGGTGATTGGTGCGGGGGCCGTGTTACAGACCAGCGTGAGCCGGATCACCTTCACATTTGGAATTGATGGATCTATAAAAAAGGAAAAATAAAAAATGTAATTTCAATATACATTTCAATAATTGTGTATTTATCAATGGAAGAATTGTTTTTACTGCACAGGTGCTGTACAGCATGTCTCATATCTGTCTAGTCTTTCCCACATAAATAAATGTTTCTTACAATACAGCTACAACCAGGCTAAAAATATTTGCTTACAGGAAACATTTAGGACTCAGAGACACAAGGTAGCCGTGGGGCCCAACGACACAACGTAGCCCTGGGTGTAATAATACAATGTATCCATGAGAGTAATGCTACAATGTATGGACGGGTATAGCACAGCGATGTAGAGAACATACAGGGCCAGATTCTCATAGATCGGCGTATCTTTGCGCGGGCGTAACATATCCGATTTACGTTACGCCTCCGCAACTTAGATGGGCAAGTGGTGTATTCTCAAAGCACTTGCTCTGTAAGTTGCGGCGGCGTAGCGTAAATAGGCCGGCGTAAGCCCGCCTAATTCAAATTTGGAACAGGGGGGCGTGTTTTATGTAAATAACTTGTGACCCAACGTAATTGACGTTTTTCACGAACGGCGCATGCGCCGTCCGGGGAATATCCCAGTGTGCATTGCTCCAAAGTACGCCGCAAGGGCGTATTGGTTTCAAAGTGAACTTAAATGACGTCCAGCCCCATTCACGGACGACTTACGCAAACGACGTAAAACATTAAAAATTCGACGCGGGAACAACGTCCATACTTAACATTGGTACGCCACCATATAGCAGGGGTAACTTTACGCCGGGAAAAGCCTAACGTAAACGGCGTATCAGTACTGCGTCGGCCAGGCGTACGTTCGTGAATTCGCTTATCTAGCTGATTTACATATTTCTAGGGGTAAAGCAGCGTACACGCCCCTAGCGGCCAGCGTAAATATGCAGTTAAGATCCGACGGTGCAACAGACTTACGCCGGTCGGATCTAATAGAAATCTATGCGTAACTGATTCTAAGAATCAGGCGCATAGATACGACCGCCCAGACTCAGAAATACGACGGCGTATCTGGAGATACTCCGTCGTATCTCCTTTGAGAAACTAGGCCACAGTGTATCATTTTACAGGAAGAGTTGTGAAATTTCCCCTCTGCTCTTCCTGTAGGTGACCGCACATCCTGATTGCAGAGTCAGCTCAGTGTACTGGGAATGCATCGAGTGTTTCCTCGGCTAGGACTCGGCTCATCTTTCTTCATTGCAGGTTCAATGAGAGCGGGAGGAAAACACGCACAACCCAATCCCAGCTCTGCACTTTGCCGCCATTGCTTCTTGTTAATGGTGATCAGATCCGAGGTAGACCCTCACACATTTCAGATTCATCCGAATATCTGCGAGGAATCTCACAATTTAGGGATCATCTGACTAGACATGTGCACACTGAAATATTTCGTTTCGCAATTTTGTTCGAAAAATACAGTTAGTTACTCCCAAAATTCGTTTTAATTTATTTAGTTTTTCGTAAAAAAAATGCATTCGTCCGAAAATCCAAATTAAGGTCTATTCTGTCATTGAAGGCTTATGGTGTCTGTCGAATGTTCTAAGAAGAAGAAGAAGAAGAAGAGAAAAAAAGAAAAGAAGATTCGACAGAATCTTTAAAAAAAAAAAAAAAAAAAAACACAACGATTCTCCATGTCGAATCTTCTTCATGTCTCTAAAATGGTCGAATCTTTTCTCTCCATGTCGAATCTTTTCTCTTTATGTAGAATAATATTGGACTAACTAATTAAGGTTAAGCACAATTAAGGTCGAACCTGCCATTGAAGGCTTATGGTGTCTGTCGAATGTTCTTTTCTTTTTTTTCTTTTCTTCTTAGAACATTCGACAGACCCCATAAGCATTCAATGACAGATTCGACCTCAATTGTGCCTAACCTTAACTCCATTAGTCCAATATTATTCTAGAGAGAGAGACGAAGAAGAGTCGACATAAGGGAGACATGAAAAGGAGTCGACAGAGAGAGACATGAAGAAGAGTCGACAGAGAGACATGAAGATTCAAATCTTCTTTTCTTTTTTTTTTTCTTTTTCCTTCTTAGAAGATTTGAATCTTCATGTCTCTCTCTGTCGAATCATATTGGACTAATAGAATTAAGGTTATAGGCACATTCGACCGCAATTAAAACTAAAATAAAGCATTTGTTTATGTCGGATCTTTCGGTTTTTGTTTTCTGTGCTTTCGTTGTCATTTGTTAAAATAACGAAAATAATCGAAATTCTGACAAAAACGAATGCACATATCTACATCTAACCAATAGTGACACACACACACTGGACATATCTACATGTATATACATTGATACCACTTATTGATATTATCCTATAGTATTTAAACATTTAAATACTTTTTTTTTTTCTTTTTTTGGGAGGAAATAGTGCTTTTCTCGAATTTATTCATGGACCTCATATCTCAAAACGAAAAAAAAGGAAAAAGATAAAAAAAAAATCTCCCTTTTCCTAGTAAGGTAATTATGGAACATTTTCTATGAATTTATGAAAAATTCACACTTCCGATTTCCAGGCAGCTGGTGGAGCTCTGAGCTTCCTTTCTGTAGGTTTACAACTCCTTTAGAAGCTCGTCTTCACATGCAGCTAAACGAGCCACTGGAACGATACCCCAACTAATTTGCATGGTTTCAAGTATAGATGGGGGGTCCAATTATAAAAACAATTCCCTTTGCAATTGCCTAAAAAATTTGCACTGGCATCACAAATATGTCCAATATGTCCATTTCCAGCTCCATCTAGTGGCCACAATGTGATGTTTTCCTGACAAATTTTTCCAAAATTGACAAGAAAAAGAAAAAAGACAAGAGAAAAAAAAAAAAAAAAAAAAAAGGACAAGACAGACAAGAAAGAAAAAGAAAGAAGAAAGAAAAAACAAGAAGAAAAGACAAGAAAGACAAGAAAGAAAAAGAAAAAAAGAAAAACAAAGAAAAAGAAAAAAAGACAAGAAAGACAAGAAAAAGAAAGAAAGAAAAAGAAGAAAAAAAAAAAAAGAAGGACAGAAAAGAAAAAAGACAAAGACAAGAAAAAGAAAAAGAAAAGACAAGAAAGACCAGAAAAAAAAAAAAAGACAAAAAAAGAAAAGAAATCGGTTTTCCTTTAAATATTTTTTTTACCTGCGATGACCGGCCCATCCCCCAGAAGGGATTTCTTGTACTTTTCTAGACTCTCGTCATCCTTGTCCATCTCCTGGATTTCCTGCAGTGATTTTTGGGGTGGAGGTTTATAGTTCAGTTTGGAATCCACCTCGTCATCGTCCTCCACCTCGGGTGTTACCGGAATGTTCTCAGACATCTTCACCTGCAAAAGAGCCAAAAAAGAGGTCCGTCATTCCGAGCCCACCAATCACTTTCCTCTACAGGGGAACACAGGAAGGGATCCTACAAATAGAGATCTGTAATGGTCACCGTAGAGGAGATCCCATCATTAAATCCATCCTCCGGCATCCCCTTCAGTTAGAACATGCAGAGGGGACACAATTAACCCCCTTCCCACATTTTTATAGCACTGATCGCTGTAACATTTTCAATGGTCCCAAAAATGTGTCAAAAGTGTCTGATGTGTCCGCCATAACGTCGTAGTCATGATAACAAGTCGCAGATCGCCGCCATTACTAGCAAAAAAAAAAAAAACATAAAACTATTCCCTATTTTGTAGACGCTATAACTTTCGCACAAAGCAATCAATATATGCTTAATGCGATTTTTATTAAAAATATGTAGACGAATACGTATCGGCCTAAACTGAGGGAAAAAAATATATATTTTTGGAGAAAAAAAAAAGAAAAGTTGGGATATTATAGCGAAAAGTAAAAGATAGTGTTTTTTTTTTCAAAATTGTCACTCGATTTTTTTTTTTTTTTTTTTGCGCTATAAACAAAACAGTGGTGATCAAATACCACCAAAAGAAGGCTATTTGTGGGGGGGGGGGGGACAGAAAAAAAAAACCATACATTTTGTATGGGTACAAAGTCGCACGATTGTCAGTTAAAGCGACGCAGTGCCAAATTGTAAAAAGTGCTGTGGTCAGGAAGGGGGTAAATTCTTCCGGGGCTGAAGTGGTTAATGAAAGCTCCAGGTATTAGAATGGATACAACTTCTGAAATGACATCCCACAGGTTGAAGCTTATATAAGAGTCAATGATCGGGGATTACATATCAGTGTTCAGTTTATGGGCGGAGCTCAAGACATTTCTAAATTCGGAGAGGACGGCCGATGTTCATTTCTTAACTCGTGTGCCATCAGCAGATAGGAGATGAAGAAACCACACAGGAGGAAGACCAACGCTCAGAGACACGCCCCCCCCCCCCCCCCCCCGTGTACAATTATCCAAGAAAAGAAGCAGAATTTAAAGAGAACCTGTCATCAGACTATTCATTTCAACAACACTCCTCCCATAAGATTATATAGGGTAAAAGCAGGGGAGGGCTGGCAGCCTTAGGCCTGGGGGGCAAGTCCAGTCAAGTGGCCCATAGAGCCTCTCCTTACATCAGAGCCAGCACAGAGCCTCCCCTATACATCAGAGCGCGCACAGAACCTCCCCTTACATCAGAGCGCGCACAGAGCCTCCCATATACATCAGAGTCCGCACAGAGCCCATTTACATCAGAGCCCATATACATCAGAGTCCGATGTATGGGGTGTTCTTGGAAACTTGATTTAAGCGTGCATGCTGTGGACTATTGTGTAAAGAGCATAGGCGTGCGCACAGGGTGTGCCGGGTGTGCCTGGGCACACCCTAATCACCCCAAGTGGGTGGTTGGGGTGCCAGTGACCAGTGTAAATGCCCCCATTATATTAAAGGCTAAGTTCAACTGTAGGAACACATTACACCTATACTTAGGATGTAACGTAATATGCTCCCAATCAACTGTCTCCCACCATCAGAGCCTCCTCCCTGTGACAGCAAGTGGCGTTATTGTGTGTTTGAGCTTTGGGGTGCACACCCTAATGCAATAGGCTGCGCACACCTATGGTAAAGAGGGTCTCTGCTCACCGAGGCTGAGCTATGTGGGAGACGGGACATAGCTCAGCTCTGCAGCCATCTACCTCGGAGCTGACGCAGGCACGGCTGCACAGTGGGAGGTGAGCGACGGCCGTGACCTGTGTTAACAGAGCTCCAGCAGGCACATTCCTGCTCTGCAAAAACAGCATTTGGTAGTGGCGGCCGGTGGCTGTGCATAGTGTCACCAGCCCAGGGGGAGATTTCCATCATGCCCCCCCTCGCCTGGCTAAAAGCCCCATGACTGCCGATGGTTACCACCATCTCAGATGTGATGTCAGCAGCCCAAACTCAAGTGTCTTGCTTTATTCTTCTGCATTCCCCCAGCTGCAGAAAAAGAAAAAAAAAGAAAAAAAGAAAAAGAAAAGAGGCCGACAGAGGAGCTGGGCCAGCAGAGGAGCGGGATATGACTTGCAAGGGGGGGGTAGTGATGGCTGTGCTAGAGAATTGACTCTTCCAGGAGTAGTGACATTTTCTAGCAACTAAGCATTTTAAATACAGCAGTACCTCGGATTACGAGCATAATCCATTCCAGAAGAGTACTTGTAATCCAAAGCACTCGCATATCAAAGCGAGTTTCTCCATAGGAATCAATGGACTGAATGAGTAGTTACCTGTGGAGTTGTGGGGGGGGGGGGGGGGGGGGGGTTTCTTGCAAGTGTAAATTTTGCCAAATTTCTGGAGTTGGGTTACGTTGATGACAGGGTCTCTTTAGAGATTAGATGGTGAACAGGCCCCCGCTGTTTCTTTTGGAACCATTTTTTTCCGGTTAACCCCCCTTTTGGTTCCATGCATAGACCCCTCTAATGGCTTCCATTGATCCAAACCAATTTCCTTCATAAAGGATCACATTTCATTGCAGCAATCCTATAAAAGGAGTAAATATTCTAAATAATTGCTTCTTTATTTTAAACATTTGTTTCTTTTGTATTTGAAGGCAACAGCTGTGATGTATGTGAGGGGGGTGGGGTTTAGTTTGCCATTTATTCATCTTAAAAACTCCCCTTAGTCCTAGAAAATATCTAATAGGGGATCACAGATCTGCACTCAGCTCATGTATCCGATCCCTTCCTATCACACAGAAGTAGATCCAGTACATCATTGGATGGGCAGCTCTGGACATTTTTTTGGATGTCACATATCTTAGACAGGTTCTCTTTATCTAGAACACGGGGGGGACTGGGGAGCTCTTAACATTTTATGGATGTTACATATCTTAGACAGGTTCTCTTTGTCTAGACAATGTTTGCCTGAGGCATGCAATGTACGGAGCGCTGCGTCTCGGTAATCCTGAACGCCATTTCAGGCACAGCGGCTCAGTCCGGGTAATTAAATCTCTTGACAATTATCTGCGGATAATCTGTGTGCAATCCAATCACAGGTGAGCATCGGGCAATGAGTGGCACGTGTGTGACAACATTCTGGATGTGCCCCCAGTGGGTGGACTGGGCCTTTCATGGATGTTACACATTTTAGACAGGTTCTCTTTATCCAGTACATCATTGGATGGGCAGCTCTGGACATTTTTTGGGGATATCACATATCCTAGACAGGTTCTCTTTATCTAGTAGACCAGCACACAGCGATATACGTTGACACAATGGCACTGCCGGGCATATGGACGTACCTGTACTTCCCCTTTAAGATGCGGCATTGTGGGCAAACGCACGCCGCAAGCTCTGCGGGTCCCACGGACTTGATGATTGCCACTCCTAGTGACAAGGACACTGATCACCGCTCCCGATTACAGGGAGCTGTGATCACTGTTGTGTCACACGTAGCCCATCCCCCACAGTTAGAATCACTCCCTAGGACACACTTAACCCCCTTCTTCACCCCCTAGTGGTTAACCCCTTCCCTGCCAGTCACATTTATACAGTAATCAGAGCATTTTTATAGCACCGATCGCTGTAAAAATGACAATTGGTCCCAAAATGGCGTCAAAGGTGTCCGCCATAATGTCAAAGTCATGATAAAAAAAAATAAAAAAAACACGCAGATCGCCATCATTATTGTAAAAATTATTATTATTGTAAAAATTATTATTGTAAAAATTATTATTATTATTGTTGTAAAATTATATTATTGTAAAAATTATAAAATTATTATTATATTATAGTAAAAATTATTGTAAAAATTATTATTATTGTAAAAATTATTATTATTGTAAAAATTATTATTATTATTGTTGTAAAATTATATTATTATTGTAAAAATTATAAAAATTATTATTGTAAAAATTATACAAATTATTATTATATTATAGTAAAAATTATTGTAAAAATTATTATTATGCCATAAAACTATCCCCTATTTTGGAGACGCTATAACTTTTGCGCAAACCAATCAATAAACACTTATTTCGATTTTTTTTTTTGCCAAAAATATGTAGAAGAAGAATACGTATCGGCCTAAACTGAGGGAAAAAAAACGTTTTATATATTTTTGGGAAATATTTATTATAGCAAAACAAATATTGCTTTTTTTTTCAAAATTGTCGCTCTATTTTTGTTTATAGCGCAAAAAAAAAAAAAAACGCAGAGGTGGTCAAATACCACCAAAAGAAATCTCTATTTTTAAAAAAAAAAAAAAAAAAACGTGAATTTAGTGTGGGAGCCACGTCGCACAACCGCGCAATTGTCAGTTAAAGCGACGCAGTGGCGAATCGCAAAAAGTGCTCTGGTCTTTGGCCAGCCAAATGGTCCCGGGGCTGAAGTGGTTAAGTGGACTGGGCAGCTCTGGACATTTCATGGTTGTCACACACCTAAGACAGGTTCTCTTTATCCCGTACATCATTGGAAGGGCTGGGCAGCTCTGGACATTTCATGGATGTCACATATCTTAGACAGGTTCTCTTTATCCATCTGTCTAGAGTAGACAATGTTTACCAAACCCACCCCGAGGCTTGCAATGTACGGATCGCGGTGTCTGGGTAATCCTGAATGTCATGCCCGGGCACAGCGGCTCAGTCCGGGGTAATTAACTCCTCACGACAATTATCTGCGGATAATCTGTGTGCAATCCAATCACAGGTGAGCCCTGGACAGCGGACAATGAGTGGCACATGTGACAACATTCAGATATGGATGTGCCCCCAGTGGGGTGTGTTTACATTACGAAGCTCCAATTGCATTGTGGGAACGGACAGTTTGCCGCAAACCTTTCAGACGGAGAGTCACCCCCAGGGGCACGGGATGTTCTATAATAGTAATGGGGGGGGGGGGGGGCAGCACAGTGGTGCAGCAAAAGGGTCGCTGGTTCGAATCCTGACCACAACACCATCTGCCTGGAGTTTGCATGTTCTCCCTGTGTTTGCGTGGGTTTCCTCCGGGTACTCCGGTTTCCTCCGACACTCCAAATACATGCTGGTAGGTAAATTGGATCTTGTCCAAATTGGCCCAGTATATATATGTATATCTGTGTGTATGACTGTGTCCCAGCGTGTCACGATCCTACGGGGTAAAATGACCGCACCAGCCAAGCAGACTCTGGCGATTCAGTTCGCATGAGTAGCGCTATACAAGTCATTCATTCATTAATTCAGTAATGAAATGATATGGTTCTATTATTTTCCATTCTACACAATTTTTTTTAATTATTTTTATAATGGGGTCTCTTCTGCCAGGGGGCCCAGGGCAGTTGTTCCTTTTGCCCCCCTTATAAATGCCTCCAACTAGAGGAGGAAAAAAAAAGGGAACACACTTCCAGCAGAGGTAGTGAGCATATCAAATAGAAAATCAAACAGATCTATAAAAAAAACAAAAACAAAAAAAAAAAACACAAAATAGACAAATAAAAAAATAAAATAGGTCAGACTTGATGGAACATTTCATCCCCCTCTATGTGAGGAGTTCACCTTCACCATCGCCAAAACTGACACTCGGAGAGCAAAATCACCTTAAAAGGAAATACGGGGACCACGGATCCGACCGACACGTGAAAGTCATATAAAAAGTCAGCTCTGCGCCTTCCTGTCACTCCTCCGCAGACGAGGTGGAAGATTTCACCTGCACCCCCCCCCCCCCCCCCCCCCCCCTGTGTGATGTCATACTGCGACTAGAATACCCATACACTGAAAATACATAGATCTGCCATCAACAAGTAACATCGATCAGACAGGAGAAAGATACAAAGTAACGTTTCTAAACCTAATCACTTGACTGCCGGAAGATTTACTCCCCTTCATGACAAGGCCATTTTTTTGCAATACGGCACTGTGTTAACTGACAATTGCGCAGTCGTGAAAAAAATAAATAAATTATATCTATATCTTTTTTTGTTTATAGCGCAAAAAAACGGACACTTTTTGAAAAAAATAAATAAAAAATTATAAAAAATGTAATGGTGGCACCATGTCAGGAGGTGGGTGAGGTGATGGTGGCAAGAGCCGATTGTGGCAGGAGGTGGGGGTGGTGAGCTGGCAGGAGCAGAAAGAGTGTGTGATTATATATATATATATATATATATATATATATATATATATATATATATATATATACACACACACACACACACACACACACACACACACACACACACACACACACTTTCTGCTATAAGAGACATCCAATAATAATAAAAATATATATGTATTCTGCTACATGTTTTTTGCCCAAAAAAAAATGAAATATCACAATAAGTGTATATTGATTGTTTGCGCAGTTAGGGCGTCTGAACTATGGGATATACAATGGAATTTTTAGTTCTTTTTTTTTGTTATACTAGTAATGGCAGCGACTTATAGCGGGACTGCGATATTGCGGCGGACAATCAGACACTGTGGGAACCAGTGACACCAATCGGTGCTAAAAATATGCACTGTCACTGTACTAATTACTAGAGGTGCACCAAAATGGAAATTTCAGAACCGAAACAAATAAAAAAATGTCAGGCCGAAAAACAAAAATTACTTTTTTTTTTTTTTTAATAATTGTATGCTAAAACACCACCCCCTGCTGCCATCACCTCCTGCCCCCACCACCTCCTGCCAGCTCTTGCCGCCATCACCTCCTGCTCTCACCACCACCTCCTGCACCCACCACCCCCACCTCCTGCCACAATCGGCTCTTGCCACCATCACCTCCTGCCCCACCACCATCACCTCACCCACCTCCTGACATGGTGCCACCATTACCTTTTCCACCATCACCTCATGCCCCCATCACCTCCTGCCAGCATTACCTTCTGCCACCATCACCTCACCCTCCCTTCCTGCCATAGTGCCAGCATAACCTTCTTCCATCACCTCATGCCCCCACCACCTCCTGCCACCATCACCTTCTTTATTACCTTAAAGCTGGACATGTCTGTGCTGTGCTGGGCTCAGGGCTGTGCTGTTCTGTCACGGCGCCGTCCTTTGCCTATGGTGAGTGCACTGCACGAGACAACGAGTGTCACTGCCAAAGTGTCCCTCCTGACTCGATCAGCTATTCAAAAATGGCGCCGGGTGGCGCCATTACGTACCTGCGCATTCGCCGCCCGGCTGAGCGGATACAAGCTTTGCCGAGCCCGGCTTCGGGAAAGCTTGTATTCGCTTAGCCGGGCGGCGAATGCGCATCTATGTATTGGTGCCACCCGGAGCCATTTTTGAATAGCCGATCGAGTCAGGAGGGCCACTTTGGCAGTAAAGGTTTATAAACAATGATACTTTGTATCTCTCATTTGATCAATATTTAGAAACAATGTTACTTTGTTTTTCTTTACCTCCCGTCATTGTTTCTAAACATTGATCAAAGGAGATAAAAAGATACAAAGTAACATTCTTTATAAACATTGATTAGACGGGGAGGATGGATACCAGTGGTGGTTGGTGCTCAAACTGAAAATAAATAAATAAAATAAATAAAAAAAACGCAGCCACTGTGCCCATCCCCACTTGCACTTACCCTGTATCGGTGGGGCAGCGGGTAACGGCGGCAATGTCCTCCACACTCCCCGATGTCTTCTCCGTTCTCTCTGCTATGATTGGACGCCTGATAGGCATCCAATTGGGTGGGGGGAATGGATTCCCTTAATTTGCATAGATTTCCTATCACTTCCTGTTTAGCTATGGGGCAGGAAGTGAAGGGAAATCTCCGCAATTGGACAGGGATTGTAAAAAAAATAAACTGACAGGGGCTATAACCCTCCCTTACTCTATCCAAAATGAAAAAAAAAGTGTTGCCTATAGTTCTACTTCAAGCACAAATTTCTGATAATTTTATGGAGAGGACTAAGAAGATCTAACCCTGTCAATGGTGCAGCAGGAAACATAGCACAGTGAGGAAGGTTTGTGTTCCAGGCTGATAGGACAGTCAAAATTAGAAGTAGCTTGTGTTACACCAACAGTGTAGCACAAGCCAGCGGGGACACTTTCTGTGCTGCCCCCCTGCAAAGTGCTGCCCTAGGCCTTGTTGGCCTAGGCCAGGATACAGCTTTGGGGCGAGCGAGCAATGGCGGCGGAGGGCGAGCAAGCAAGCAATGGCGGCGGAGGGCGAGCAAGCAAGCAATGGCGGCGGAGGGCGAGCAAGCAAGCAATGGCGGCGGAGGGCGAGCGAGCAAACAATGGCGGCGGAGGGCGAGCGAGCAATGGCGGCGGAGGGCGAGCGAGCAATGGCGGCGGAGGGCGAGCGAGCAATGGCGGTTGCTCCGGCGCTGCCTCGTGAGCGGGGAATTTGTTGAGCTCTTTAATTATCTCTTGGGCCGATCCTATTAGAGGATAACGAGGCGATTAGATGCGGGTCACCCAGCGTGACCAGAACATCCTCCCTCCATCACACAACTGACACCATCACAAGACATCCCCGCTATCTACATCATCAGACTTCCAATCAGATGCCTCCAATCATCCGCCAAACTGAGCCAAGACACTCAACTCCCGTCCCCCAGTGTGAAAGAAATTCTCATCACAGCTTCACACCTCGGCAGGAACTGAAACCTGACATCAGACTTCCTGCTTCTGTGACTTCTGGACCCCACCCAGCCATCGCACACAATGCATGCCCATCCAGCACTGGGCCCTCCCCCCAGCCATCGCACACAATGCATGCCCATCCAGCACTGGGCCCCACCCAGCCATCGCACACAATGCATGCCCATCCAGCACTGGGCCCTCCCCCAGCCATCGCACACAATGCATGCCCATCCAGCACTGGGCCCCACCCAGCCATCGCACACAATGCATACCCACCCAGCCATCGCACACAATGCATACCCACCCAGCACTGGGCCCTCCCCCAGCCATCGCACACAATGCATGCCCATCCAGCACTGGGCCCCACCCAGCCATCGCACACAATGCATACCCACCCAGCCATCGCACACAATGCATACCCACCCAGCACTGGGCCCTCCCCCAGCCATCGCACACAATGCATGCCCATCCAGCACTGGGCCCTCCCCCAGCCATCGCACACAATGCATGCCCATCCAGCACTGGGCCCTCCCCCCAGCCATCGCACACAATGCATGCCCATCCAGCACTGGGCCCTCCCCCCAGCCATCGCACACAATGCATGCCCATCCAGCACTGGGCCCTCCCCCCAGCCATCGCACACAATGCATGCCCATCCAGCACTGGGCCCTCCCCCCAGCCATCGCACACAATGCATACCCACCCAGCCATCGCACACAATGCATACCCACACAGCCATCGCACACAATGCACACCCACCCAGCCATCGCACACAATGCACGCCCATCCAGCACTGGGCCCCACCCAGCCATCGCACACAATGCATACCCACCCAGCCATCGCACACAATGCATACCCACCCAGCCATCGCACACAATGCATACCCACCCAGCCATCGCACACAATGCATACCCACCCAGCCATCGCACACAATGCATGCCCATCCAGCACTGGGCCCTCCCCCAGCCATAGAATACCATCTTGCCCATTTTTAGTGCCTCTGACCCTCAGTCCAGGTCATCCAGCTGCTGGTATCGAAGCATTCTTTGCACAAAATGCAAGTTTGATCCCCAGAACGCGAATCCTCCCCGGTCACCTGTTCATCTTAATCCGATGAGTAAAAGGGACAGGGCCCATGGACAGGCAAGCCGGGGAGGAAAGGGCTAGCTGATGCTGGACGTCCTCTAGCCAGGAAATGAGGCAGGGCTGTATCTGACTGGCTGAAGCTTCTAATGCACATGGTGAGAAGCTCACAGTGTGCAGTGATATCAGAGGAAGCCATTTTAGTCCAGGGGGAGGAGCCTGTACACCTGTGCAAGACTGAAGGTATAGTAACCCCTTGGTGCTGGCTGCCACTGGCCCTTTAAATGGGTTTGCTATGCCAGGAGGTGGGGGCGGGGCTTATGGCCATGTAACCACCGTGATTGGACAGTTTTCGGTAAGCCGCCGGGCAATGTGCCAGGAGCGTGCACGCTCTACACACAGCACTGTTGGCGATATTGCGCGCAAATATGCGGCCTCTCAGCGCCAAGAGGTTTAGGAAGGAATACCCGGCTCCGGTTCTTTTGTGTCCGATTTCGGATAAGGTCACATTTGCTGAGCCTGCAGGTATATCTGTGTGTTGTGTTTCCTCGACACCTGCCTGAACTCTGTGTGCTGCCTGAACTCTGTGTGCTGCCTGAACTCTGTGTGCTGCCTGACCCATAAGAAACACCCAGAGGAGCGACTCATAACCGTTCACCCCTCCTCCCCCATTTAAACATTTTAGAGGGTCCAGTCAGTGCCGGGACAAGGTCATCTAGAGCCCGGGGCGAACATTATGAGTAAGCAACCCCCCCCCCCCCAAAAAAACACAAATCCACCCCCCACTGACTAGGGTTGCCACCTGTACGGGATTCCCCCGGACAGTACAGGTTTTCAAACATGTGTCCGGGTCTCTGCCTGCCTGAGACCCGGACACATTATTCAGACCCGCCAGTGGCTCCCTGTGCCTGAAGCTGTGCTGCCACGGCCCGTGTGAGTCTCCATGTTCCGGGTGCACTCCTCTGGCTGGCTGCAGAAGGGACGAGGAGGTGGGGTTGAAGGCGGAGCCTCCCCATTCCCTGCTGCTCTATAGGAAAGTGTGAAGAGGTCGTGCTGACACCCCCCCAAAAATCCACCCCCCCACAAAAACACAAATTCAGCATGCTTGCCCCCAAACATAGATTCCCCCTCCTCCCAGGACAAATCCACCCCCCCCCCCCCCCAGCACAAATTTTTGCCACCTCATCCCCAAAATATGTTTTTTTTTTAAATCACTCCTAGCACAAATCCTCTACCCCCAAAACCTACCCTCCAAATCCCCTCCTTCTCCTAGCACAAGTCTTCTCACACGCCCAACGCAAATACCCCTGAACCACTGTTAGTACCCCCCCCCCCCCCCGAAAAAAATAAAAAAACTCACCCCCTACAGCAACATGAGAAGTTAGGAAGGGACCAACAGGGCCCAATGTGTGTGTGTGTGTAATATATATATACACATTTCTTTTTATTTTTTTATAAAAATATATTTGGTGGGTGAGATATTTTATAGCTCTGCATCTGGATCCCCCCCCCCCCCCCCCCAAATACCATGACTGCTGCAGATGGGTGTAGGTGGGAGACAGAATACAGAGATCTCATCTCCAGAACATGTGTATGTATGTATGCAGGGCCACCATCAGGAATTTTGGGGCCCCTTACGCAGCTTCAGGCATGGGCCCCCTGGGGCAGAGAACCGGGGGGGGGGGGGGTGCTGCCGCCTGAAATTGAGAAGCGAGGGGGTTGCCGCGAATTGAGAAGTGGGGGGGGGGCCCCTTTACAAGAAAATAAGAAATTAAGAAAAATATATAAAAAAAGGGGGGGTAGCCATCCGGGGCCCTGGGCCCTTTAATAAAAAAAAAATATATATATATATATATATATATATATATATATATATATATATATATATATATATATATATATATATATATATATATATATATATATATATATATATATATATATATATATATATATATATTTTTTTTTAAAGGGGGTTGCCAGAAAAGAAAAGAAATTACAAAAAAAGGGGGGGTTGTCATCCAGGTCCCTTACAAGTGTACTGCCTGTACCCCCCTGATGGCGGCCCTGTATGTATGTGAGAATATATATATATATATATATATATATATATATATATACACATACACACACACATATACATATACACATACATATATACACACACACACACAGGAACCGTTTCTATCTCCACATCGCTCACCTGAAATGACAGTTTTGGGTGGACTGACCCCCCATAACATCTTCTGGTCCAACCAAGTCAAAGCCCAGACATAATAATATCACATTGCCTGCTTAATAACCCTTATAGAAAAATAAAAAACTTGAAATTGACAGTTTATAGAAATTAAAAAGTACAAAAGGGCCCCCCCTCCTCCACACACGGACAGTCGTCTCCCTGTGACTGTTGGATGGAGAGACCTTTCCTCTCCTCCAACCCCACAGAGGCCCTTCCACATGCAGTTCCCCCCCCCCCCCCCCCCCCAAGCTGGCCACCCCAAAGTCCTCTCAATCTAAGGCGAGGTGCTCTGGGTCTACATAGCTGGTCAGGACTGGCAGGGCATGCTGGATCTTGTAGTGCCTCCTAGGTGGCCATTCCATAAGCTAAGGCGCCCCCCCAATAATAGTATATCTATGAAGGTTCTTACCGTGTTGCTGTCGGTGTCTTTTGGACTAAAAAAAGTTCTTTAATGTGTTTTCTCTGCCAGTTGAGAAAAGGGAAGGAAGCTGGTTAAGCAACCCCCCCCCCCCCACCCCACTTCTCATAAACCACACTGACAGGAAGTTTGCTGCTGCTGCACTCCCCGCTTCGCTAGCGCAGACTATTAATGAACGTCCTTCATATAATATCCGTCTCCTCTATGGAGTCATAAGTATTAGAAGTAAATATATCATTCTATTAATGGGACCAACCCAAGTGTGTGTCCAACTGCGGCTCAGACATTAGATTGTAAGCTCTTGTGGAGCAGAGAATGCTGCAGACTATTTTAAAAGTGCATGCAACCCCCCCCCCCCCCCCAAGGCCCCATTCACAACAGGGTATTCCAGTAACGCACATCGCCAAAATGCACGTTAAATGCGTTGCCGAGGTGCAGTGCCATTCATTCAAATGGCCTTCCAACCCCCCCCCCCCCAAAAAAATGGCGATGACTGTCAGAAGGCACGTTGGGGTGCAAATAAATGACACTGCCCCTGACTGACGCATTTAACATGCAGTAAAGCACATGTCAACGGTAATTAGGGTTGTCCCGATACAACTTTTTTTAGGACTGAGTAAAAGTACCGATATTTTTTTTCAAGTACTCGCCGATACCGATACGTTTTTTTAAATGTGTCCCCAAATGCAGCCATGTCCCCCCACATATGCAGCCATGTCCCCCCACATATGCAGCCATGTCCCCCCACATATATTGCAGCCATGTCCCCCCACATATATTGCAGCCATGTCCCCCCACATATAATGCAGCCATGTCCCCCCACAGATATTCAGTCATGTCCCCCCACAGATGCAGCCATGTCCCCCCCATATGCAGCCATGTCCCCCCCCCATATCCCCCCCCCCCATATATGCAACCATGTCCCCCTTACCGTACATGCTGCCGCGCCGTGCCGCCGCTTGGTTAATACGGGCGGGGAACATTACAGCTTTCATTTGAATAGCTGTAGTCTTTCGCGCCGCGCTGCATATAGACACTCCCCCTTGCTCGGGATTGGACAGTTCACCCGAGCAAGGGGGAGTGTCTATACGCGGCGGGAAACACTACAGCTATTCAAATGAAAGCTGTAATGTTCCCCGCCCGTATTAACCAAGCAGGGATGCGGCGTAGCGGCAGCATGCGTCGGCGGTGGGGGGAAGTATTCTATTTCGGTATCGGGGGTATTTGCGGGAGTACGAGTACTCCCGCAAATACTCGGAATCGGTCCCGATACCGATACTAGTATCGGTATCGGGACAACCCTAACGGTAATGGTAAGTGGTCCTAAATCTGCCTTCTAGTAGGGTTGGGGGACCATATCCCATCATATCATTTTTGTGAATTTGCTGCAAATTTTCTTCTCTGAAGACCCTGCCAGTAACAGCACTTCCTGTTACAGGCTGACAACACTAAGCTCCTCCCTCACAATTGACAGTGGAGTTGTCATCCTACACTTCTCGACCACGTCCCACCCGCCAGAATACAAAATGACGTGCGCAAAGTGTTTTAATTATCCTGACCGGATGTCGTATGACGTTGGTCAGGATGTGCCGCTATCGCACGCCACCTGTGGGGGAGGCACTACGGCGATGACAACTCAATATTGAACCCTACAGACTAGGACGCCATTAAAGTTAGAATTGCCACCTTTTCTTCAAGGCAAACCCGAACACTTTAGCGGCACAAGACACTCCCCCCCCCCCCCCCGTAGTATATACTACAGGATTATAAAAGACCTGGGACACCTTTGGGTGCCCCAAGGAGAGTGGAAATGCAGAACACACAATATGCCACCATAGAAGTCCAAAGAAGCAATGTGTACTGCATAGGAGGGACAATTATCCAACAACACATTTGGTATAAAGGTGGCTTTTTTTTTTTGAAAAGCTTATGGTGTGTGAACCCAAAAAACTCCACCCGGTGCAGAAAAAATGTGCACGCACACAAAGAGTGTTCACAAAAACGTGCAGACGTTACAACGTCAAGTGGTCCTCCTGTGAAGAGGGACCCAAAAACCCTGATCCCCCGGGGCGTTAGGCTCCAGACGGGGACTGAGGTCCGAGCAACCGAAGCCGACACGGACCCAACTTCCTCGGAGGGACTGCCGAAACAGAACCCTCCCAGTACTAGGTGGGGAGACCCAATGAGAGCAGGTGAACTAAGCCAGAAGGCCATGTCCACCTACTCCCAAGACGTTCAGGGCTGGCCCAAGGACCCGTACCCTACTAAATCACACAGTGAGACAAAACGTGCACAAAAAAAAAAAAAGACAAACAAATGACAAGCATAGGCAATACATTTAATAAAAGTGGGGGAAATGGATAGTGGAGAGGAGAGTGAAAGAAGTGGTCATTGTGTTATACAATGACCAGGCCCTCCGGCCAGGAATAAAAAAGTTCCTCCGGTCCTAGCCAAAAGGCCCGACCCAGGAGGCAGGTGCTAAAAAAAAAAAAAAAAAGCGTGTAGCTGGTCCTGCATCTCAGGTATTCTCAGATACCCCTGGACTGCCACTCCAGGGGCACATGCGCCATAGGCTTTTCCTTCCAAATCCAACCCCCCTGACCAGCCAGTGCAGCCCTCCACCCCTGCCAGCTAGAGAGCCCTTCGAGGTCTTCTTAGGGAGAAATGCCGCTCCAGTTAGCAGCCTCCGCCAATACTAGCCCTTCCAGACCCCCCCCCCCCCCCGTCAACCCAGCGGATTTGCATGGTCCTACCCCGACCCATCAGAGGGCAGTACCATCTCCTCCTACCGGATCGCCGACAGGGATAGCACTTACACCAGCCAGAAGGCCGGACTAGAACTCGGCAAAAAGACCAGACCAAGTGCAGCCACCCATCCCCACCAGGAGCACCCTTACAGATGGCTCAGACTCAACCATGGGCCGGCCCCCAGTATCTGTCGGGCAGCTCGGCGTAGTCCCTGCTGAAACCATCCTTCCAGGTGCAATGACGTCATTGGATTGCATCCACCCTCCCAATGGAGGTGCTTCAGCGCTCCTTGCATACTTGCCAACTGTCCTGTTTTTGCCGGGACATTCACGGGATTAAGACCTTTGTCCCGGTCTTATCGATTCCCGTGGAATGTCCCGGGAAATCGTTTTTGTCCTGATTTTTATTTTTACAGATTTGTATTATTTTTTTCCCCCGCCGCTAGAGGTCCGCGGCACTGGTCAATTCTGTCTCCGTCGCCATTTTACAGAAGACCAGCTAATAGGGGAAGAAACAAGAGGCGGAGCCCGGGTGGCTCGATTGTAATAGAAATGGAGCTCCATTTCTATTGGCCGCTTTCTTGCCACCCGGGCTCCGCCTCTTGTTTCTGTAAACACAGTGACCATGCTGAGCGGTGCTGAGGCCCGATGGAGAGTCCTGGGTCCCAGCGCTGCGCTATCCCTGTCTGAGAGTGAGACTCTGCTGTCTCACTCTCACTGGCTGCCTCTTATCATATTGTGCCTCCCGGAGAGTAAGTGACAGTCTGAGCAAGCAACTCTCCGGGTGGCTGCACGCCCACATGCATGTATGGGGGGGGGTCTGTACTCCTGGGGGGTGAATTGTCCTGGGGGGGTCTGTACAGTTGGAGGGGGGATGAATTTTCCTGGGGGGGGGTCTGTACAGATGGACGGGGGTGAATTGTCCTGGGGGGGTCTGTACAGATGGGGGGTTATCTTGGGGGGGGGGGGGGTCTGTACTCCTGGGGCTGGTTTGTCCAGGGGGGTCTGTACTGATGGAGGAGGGGTTGGTTTATCCTGACGAGGGTCTATACTGATGGAGGGGGGTCTGTAATGAGGGAGGACTATGGGGGGAGGGGGGTAACGCCATGTTTGTCCGGCACCGGGTGATACCAACCCTAGTGACACCACTGGTAACTGGGGACAGCTGATGTAAGGAGGGACTCTACTGGGGACACCTGATGTAAGGAGGGACTCCGCTGGGAATGTCTGATGTAAGGATGGACTCCGCTGGGGGCACCTGATGTAAGGATGCATTCTGCTGGGGGCACCTGATGTAAGGACAGACACTGCTGGGGGCACCCGATGTAAGGACGGACACTGCTGGGGGCACCCGATGCAAGGACAGACTCCGCTGGGGGCACCTGATGTAAGGACGGACACTGCTGGGGGCACCTGATGTAAGGATGCATTCTGCTGGGGGCACCTGATGTAAGGATGCATTCTGCTGGGGGCACCTGATGTAAGGACGGACACTGCTGGGGGCACCTGATGTAAGGACAGACACTGCTGGGGGCACCTGATGTAAGGACGGACACTGCTGGGGGCACCTGATGTAAGGACGCATTCTGCTGGGGGCACCTGATGTAAGGACGCATTCTGCTGGGGGCACCTGATGTAAGGACGGACACTGCTGGGGGCACCTGATGTAAGGACGGACTCTGCTGGGGGCACCTGATGTAAGGACGGACTCTGCTGGGGGCACCTGATGTAAGGAGGGACACTGCTGGGGGCACCTGATGTAAGGACGGACTCTGCTGGGGGCACCTGATGTAAGGACGCATTCTGCTGGGGGCACCTGATGTAAGGACGCATTCTGCTGGGGGCACCTGATGTAAGGACGGACACTGCTGGGGGCACCTGATGTAAGGACGGACTCTGCTGGGGGCACCTGATGTAAGGACGGACTCTGCTGGGGGCACCTGATGTAAGGAGGGACTCTGCTGGGGGCACCTGATGTAAGGACGCATTCTGCTGGGGGCACCTGATGTAAGGACGGTCTCTTCTGGGGGCACCTGATGGCATCTGGTGGCAGGTGACATGGCAGATGACACGCTCAGGGCTTCCAATGATTCAGCATTATGGTGAGTTGAATAATTTCATTCTTTATTACAAAGTAAAAATAGAAATAATGCGCTTCAATCACTCTGACACCATAACAACCATGGTGCCGGGATGATTGAAGCGCTAACACCAGGTATTTGGATTATCTATATCTGCTAATTTGTTAAACTTCCTGGAATGCACATATTTATATTGTGGTGTAGGATCTGGGCCTGCTGTCCCTCCATCCCTCTTTCTTTCTTTCTTTCTCCCTCCATCATCTCAGACTCTAACCACACCCCCTTCCAAGCCATGCCCATTCAAGCCACGCCCACTATCCCATGTAAACCATGCTTATTTTTCGCTTTGCGCACCACATTTTTCTATTACGCGATGCCACGCCCACAAATGAATGCCCCGCCCCTAATTATAACAAGGCTCCACCTACATGCAAAAAAGTGTCCCGGGTTTTTTTTTTGCAATGTTGGCAACTATGTCCTTGATAAGAACAGATACTACACTCGATCTTAGCCAAAAGGCCGAGAAGCGGCAGGGAAGACACCACGATCAGCACAGCCGGAGTGCAATGGCCGATCCTCGCCCTGGGAGAGCCACCATCATGATCATGGTGTCTCCCCTGCCACACCACACTGATCTCACATCTCTGAGTGTTGCTGATGTAACTCTGTGCCCCGTGCAGGAAACTTGTGGTGATGGAGAGATATTTGCTGTGTAGCAACTTATAGTGAGGAAGTTACTGAAATATAACAGAATGTGGAAGAGCCGCAGTGAAGCCCAATAAGGCCACATCATACCTATGAGGGATCAGTCTGAGGAGGTCCGAGGGTCCCAGGAGCTTTGCCGTGTAACCCAACAATACCACATCATTGGGGGGGGGGGGGGGGGGAGGCAAACTGAAAAATTCTGGGGGAAAAAAACCCCCATCAATTGCAGCCACTGTACCAAACGCAGCCACTGTGCCCATAAAACACTCCCACTGTGCCCCAAGTACTGCCACTGTGGCCCCCCTGTCATCTGCCCGGCACTTGTCTCGGGTGGGCAGTGAGCGGTGTCCGGTGTCCTCCCATCTTCCATGCCGTCTTCTCCTCTCCTGTGATTGAACGCCTGATGGGCGTCCCATCGCAGCGCCTGTCGCTTCAGCCAATCAGGTGACAGGTAACAGACCCGATGCACCCGATCGGCGGGTCAATGTTAGGAAAGCAAATTCCTTCAACTTTCCTAAGCTGAGTGAGAAGGAACGCACAGCGTTGCGCCCGCTTCTCACATTTGTGGGCGCCTATTAGATCGGGTGCATCCAAAAAACAATAGGGGGTGTCCGCAACAACCATAGAGCCATGCATTGCATGAATCTATCCATCTATGGCAGGGGTCTTCAAACTACGGCCCTCCAGTTGTTCAGGAACTACAATTCCCATCATGCCCAGTCATGTCTATGAATGTCAGAGTTTTACAATGCCTTATGGAATGCGTAGTTCTACAACAGCTAGAGGGCCGTAGTTTGAGGATCCCTGTGCTAGATCATAGGTGTCAAACACAAGGCCCGCGGGCCGAATCCGGCCATCCAGGCCATTTCATGTGGCCCTCGCACCTCCAGCCCTCCTCCAGACCCTTACTTTCTGCTTTTAAGCAATGCATCCAGCTTCTTCCCAGCAGCAGCATAAGGAAAGGGGGGTGCACTGTGATGTAAGGGAGGGTGGGGGACTCAACTTCTAAAGGTGGGGGGGCTCTTGACATCTAATGTAAGGGGAGGGGATGCGCTGGACATCTAATCTTACAGATACAAGCGGCCCTTTTGAGGACAATCATAATGCTGATGCGGCCCACGATAAAATTGAGTTTGACACCCCTGTGCTAGATTGATGCCTCCCCAGCCCTCTGACCCCCCTCTACACCCCAGATATCCCCCCAGCACCATTGGGACCCCCAATTTCTGGGCATCGTGGGCTCAAGCACCAGCTGCTTTGGGAAAAGTGTAGGGGGCCCCCTTCCATGCAGCTGGGGCCCCTGGGCAGTGCCCACTCATTAAGACAGCCCTGACGGGGATAGCGTGGTCATGGTAGCTATCTGCTGCCATAACAGAGATAACTCTCTTCAAAGTGAGGGACGTATATCGGCGTGCGGCGGCCCGGAAGTGGTTAAGGAACCATTATGCCCGTCAAAGGATCTGCATTTTCGTCTATCTGGTCCTGAGATTCACACAGCACAGCCCGGCCTAAAACAAAAAAACAAAAAAAACAAACAAGGAACCCAATGTTTAGTAACACTCACAGGTCACGATTGGGATTCATGGTCCTGGAATCTGGTGACATCATACGTGGACACATGGCGTTGATGTTGGGGGAGGTGTGAACTCCATCATGGCGGCCGGCGTTCTGGCCTTTGTTTGGTCACCTGCCGGCAGCTCCGTCTGTCAGAGGTCAGCAAAGTCTGGGATTCTTAATAGTTTAGCAGAGATAATCTTCACCTAATCTGCTTAAATTTCTCAGGAGTACTTCTAGGGGATGAGCGGGAGCCGCGATAGAATCCTGCGAGAGGCCAGAACTGTGAGTATCACCCCCCCCCCCCACCCCGGGAGGTCTGTGAAATAAATATTAAAGTGAAGGAATTGGGCTTAAAAGAAGCTCTGGAGAGGTCCAATGAGGAATCATCTTTAGTGTCAGGTGGAGAAACGCTCAAGGACCTTCCTGGAATTTTCTTTCAGAATTTGGTTTTTATGGAAAGTTTTTTTTTTTAAATCACCTATGAGATGCGATAAGCCTGGGATCTGTCCATGTACAGGAACTCGGTCAGGGCTCCAATCATATGGACCGCTGTCAATTGGGGTGTTCAGTTGATTGACTCAAGTGAAGAGTTAAGAAGTCATCCTGGTAATGTAATATACATCGAAATATTTGCCGTCCTTCCTATAGAATTTATAGTTCCTTCCTTCCGTCCTTCTGTTCCTTCCTTCGTTCCTTTGCTTAAGTGTCTCCTTCCCTCTTTCCTCACCTTCCTTCACTGAAACTTCTAGTTCCTTCCTGCTTTACATTTTTATTTCCTTCCTTCTGTCCTTTGCTGAAATGTCTTTCCTCCTTACCTTCCTACACGGAAAAGTCTAGTTCCTTCGCTGAAGTGTCTCCTTCCTTATCTTTCTCCACTAAAAATTCTAGTTCCTTCCTTTCTTCTGTCCTTCCTTCTCTTATCTTCCTCCACTGATATTTCTAGTTCCTTCTTTCCCTTCGCTGAAGCGTCTCCTTGCCTCTTTTCTTACCTTCCTTTACTGAAACTTCTAGTTCCTTCCGGCTTTCCAATTTAATTTCCTTCCTTCTGTCCTTTGCTGAAATGTCTTTCCTCTTTACCTTCCTACATGGAAACTTCTAGTTCATTTTTTCCTTCCTTTGCTAAAGTGTCTCCATCCTTAACTTTCTCCACCAAAACGTCTAGTTCCTTCCTTCTCTTCTGTTCCTCCACTGATATTTCTAGTTCCTTCTTTCCATCCATCCTCTGCTGAAGTGTCTCCATTCTTAAGTTTCTCCACTGAAACTTTTAGTTCCTTCCTTCCTTCTCTTACCTTCCTCCGCCGATATATTTCTAGTTCCTTCCTTCCTTCTCTTCTGTTCCTCCACTGATATATTTCTAGTTCCTTCCTTCTCTTCTGTTCCTTCTCTTACCTTCCTCCACTGATATTTCTAGTTCCTTCCTTCCTTCCCTTCTGTTCCTCCACGGATATATTTTTAGATCCTTCCTTCCTTCCTTCCTTCCTTCCTTTCTGTTCCTCCACGGATATATTTTTAGATCCTTCCTTCCTTCCTTCCTTCCCTTCTGTTCCTCCACTGATATATTTCTAGTTCCTTCCTTCTCCACTGATATATTTCTAGTTCCTTCCTTCCTTCTCCACTGATATATTTCTAGTTCCTTCCTTCTCTTCCCTTCCTCCACTGATATATTTCTAGTTCCTTCCTTCCTTCTCCACTGATATATTTCTAGTTCCTTCCTTCTCTTCCCTTCCTCCACTGATATATTTCTAGTTCCTTCCTTTCTTTCTCTTCCCTTCCTCCACTGATATATTTCTAGTTCCTTCCTTCCTTCCTTCCTTCCTTCTCTTCTGTTCCTCCACTGATATATTTCTAGTTCCTTCTTTCCATCCTTTGCTAAAGTGTTTCTTTCCTTCCTGCATTTCTAGTTCCTTCCTTCCTTCCCTTAGAAGTGAGGGTGGAAATTAATGAAAGTTCCAGAGAAATAAAATGAGTCATGTGTATTTATATTTCGCATGACAAGAGGTCAAAATAAAATCCTGGGCCTCAGTACTTCCTACAGTAATGCGTTTAACCCCAAACTGCGTTGGCCTTTTCCTTTGACCTCCTGTTCTGTGAAATAAAGAAGCATCTTTCCCATTCTCTCCACACTTCTTATATCTACTGAGGGATCCCTGCCATTGGTGGCCAAAGAGCGTCCTCTAAAGCTAAATCATATAATATGCTATATGATAAAAATTATCCATTTACTGGTTGGAAGTAGTGACTTCAAACTTCAGTAATTTTTCCGTTAAGCCGCCTGCTTGAGTACAGATTTAGAAAATATAGAAAATTACCTTAAAGTGGAGTTCCACCCAAAAATGGAACTTCCACTTTTCAGAATCACCCCCCCCCCCCTCTTGGTGTCACATTTGGCACCTTTTAGGGGGGAGGAGGGAGCAGATACCTGTCTAATAACCTGTCCACCCCCCCATCAAGTTCTCTGCAGCCATTACCTTTTGTACCACCACCTCTCCCTTTAGAATGTAAGCTCTATGAGCCGGCCGTCTTGTATTGAATTGTAATGTCCACCCTATACATTGTAAAGCACTACGTAAACTGTTGGCGCTCCCACTTCCTGGCATAGATCACCTCGGTGACCTATGCCACTTCCTGCGCAGACACTGTGCTCCCCCGCTGTCTTCTGGGAGACACACACGTCCCAGAAGACAGCAGGGACCAGCGAGGACGTGCAGCACGACTTGCGCATGCGCAGTAGGGAACCAGGGAGTGAAGCTGCAAGGCTTCACTTCCTGATTCCTTCACCCAAGATGGCGGCGGGGGGCAGCCAAGAGACGAGCGACTGATCGGCTTTGGCTGCCGACATCGCGGGCACCCTGGGCAGGCAAGTATCCATTTATTAAAAGCCAGCAGCTGCAGGCTGTTATATATATATATATATATATATATATATATATATATATATATATATATATATATATATATATATATATATATATATATATATTTTTTAGGCGGCCCTCCACTTTAAAAACAATATATAAGAATTGTTTGTATATTACTTATGGTAATTAACCCCTTGCCACCCAGGCCAACCCTGACACTTCTCTCACCCTTTTGCTAGAAAATTACTCAGAGCCCCCAAACACACACACACACACACACACACACACACACACACACAAGGGAATGAAAATGTCACAATGGTATTTGCACAGCAATTTTTTTGGAAAGAAACAATTTCATGAATAAAAAAAAAACAAAAAACTATTTTTTTGTATACTGTGAAAGATGATGTTACGCCACATAAATCGATACCTAACAAATTGCGCACAGAACCCCCAAAAAAAAAACACATTTTCAGCAGACACCAAAACTCCAGGTATCGGTAAGAAAGACAATTTCCCATTGTGAAGTACGTAAATAAAACAAAAAAAACCTAAGATTATCACTTGGTTCATGACTTGATGTCATGACGTGCTGACGAAACGCGTTGGGTGTGGTCTAGCGTGATAGGTCACTTCCACCCACAATGGAACGCAGGTGGAGGGCAAACTGGCGTCCCTGCTTCCACTCTTTTACATGTATATGCACTTGTACCAAATGATCATTTTTGCATTTTTTAAATAAATTTACATACTTCAGCATAAGAGGATTGTCTTTCTTACCGATACCCAGGGCCGCCATCAGGGGGGTACAGGCAGTACACCTGTAAGGGGCAGGGATGGCAACCACCTTAAAAAAAATATATATATATTTTATTAAAGGGCCCAGAGGTCCCCAGGGCCCCAGATGGCAACCCCCCTTTTTAAAAAAACATTTAAAATTATATATATATATATATATATATATATATATATATATATATATATATATATATATATAATTTTTTTTTTTTTCTTTTTATTAAAGGGCCCAGCCAGAGGTCCCCAGGGCCCCGGATGGCTACCCCCCGCTTCTCAATTTGTGTGGTAGCCTCCCCGCTTCTCAATAAATTTCAGGCGGCAGCACCCCCCCCCCCCGGTTCTCTTCTCCAGGGGGCTGTGTAAGGGGCCCCATAATTCCTGATGGCGGCCCTGCCGATACCTTAAGGTTTGGTGGCGTTTGATCTCCTTGCCGAATCGTGGCGACGAGCATCGGGATCTTATCTGTGCCAATCCGCTGTATGCGACTCCTGTAATGGGAGTCATATAGGATTGGGGGAGTGGGCTGTGTGACCGGTGTTCTAAGATTTTTAGTCACCTATTGTTGGATCAATCGATCTCTATGCACCATTGGAAATCATTTGATGGAAGTTGTTTTGGACATTTCTCCATTTCACAATATATTAACTCTTTGGACATTGTACTAAAAGTCTAATTTATATAATTGTGTACAGACTGGAGATATCCGGTGGTATTATAGGTTTTATAATCTATGTTTATATTGCTAGTTTGCACATTCGCTTTATGTTTGTTACTCTGTTAGGGACACCTAGTGGTCGTGAATTATCACTGCACTTTATCCATATATGTTTTGTTAAAGGAATTGGGTGCGCGGTACTTTACGTTTTTCACATTTATGTTTTTTTATCTTTGGAATGAGCAGCCCCTATTTAATTTATTTATAAATATTATACACATGCACCCATTAGCGCACTGTTTATTCCTCTTATTCCACGGCTGCTCTGATCTGTTTGAAACCAGCAGATATAATGGGGAGGTGCTCATGGGCAGAGCAATATACAGACCAATGCCCACCGGGTGGCACAGCTTGTAAGCATTGTAACCCGAGAAGCTGAAACAGTTTAGTAAAGTTTTTTTTGTTTTTTTTTGCTTCCCAGTTTGAGAGAGTGCCGGAGACCTTTCATATAATTGTGCAATTTGCCTTTCCCGGGTCCTTCTTCCCCTTTTTGCATGTTTTCAGATCAGAACTGCTGACATAGGTGTGCGCAGCCTAATGCATTAGGGTGTGCAGGGGTGGACTGACAACTCATGGGGCCCCCGGGCAATAGAAGATTATGGGGCCCCCGGGCTTACAGATGGCCACCACGCAGTGCAGAGGCGGGACAGCTAAAATCTCGGGATTGTCACATGAAAAGCATGTCGGTTTCGGACATATCAGGGGCAGATGAAAAAAAAAAAAAGAAGATTTTTACATACTGTCCCTGGTTTTACTGAGCCTGGCAACCCTGATGGGGCCCCCTAGTGGCATGGGGCCCTCGGGCCCGAGTGACTCAATGGTCAGTCCACCCCTGAGGGTGTGCACCCCAAAGCTCAAACACGAATATGTTTTACATGTATATTGTCCCGGTACAATTAAAGGGGAGTTCCAGCCAATTTGTATGTTTATTAAAAGTCAGCAGCTACAAAAAGTGTAGCTGCTGGCTTTTAATAAACAGACACTTATTTATTATTATTATTATTATACAGGATTTATATAGCGCCAACAGTTTGCGCAGCGCTTTACATCAGGGAAGACAGTACAGTCACAATACAATCAATACAGGAGGGATCAGAGGGCCCTGCTCGTTAGAGCTTACAATCTAGAAGGGAGGGTCAAGTGGAACAAAGGGTAGTTAGCTGTGAGGGATGATCAGATGGACTCAAATGAAAAAACAGTTATGTGTGGGAAGGGTAGGCTTCTCTGAAGAGAAGGGTTTTCAGGGATCCTCTAAAAGCTGATAGAGAAGGAGATAGATGGATAGATTGGGGTAAGGAGTTCCATAGGCATGGAGAGGCTCTAGAAAAGTCCTGGAGACGAGCATGTGAGCAGGTGATGAGAGAGCTAGAGAGTAGGAGGTCTTGAGAAGAACGAAGAGAACGTACAGGTTGGTATTTAGAAACTAGGTCAGTGATGTAGCTGGGGGCAGTGTTGTGGATGGCTTTGTAGGTAATTGTTAGTATTTTGAATTTAATTCGTTGGATGAGCGGAAGCCAGTGGAGGGATTGACAGAGAGGAGTAGCAGAGACAGAGCGGTTGGTAAGGTGGATTAGTCTGGCAGCAGCATTCATGATAGACTGAAGGGGGGATAGAGTATGCAGCGGTAAGCCAATGAGGAGGGAGTTGCAGTAATCGAGGCGAGAGATGACCAGGGAGTGAATTAAGAGTTTTGTGGTGTCATTGGTTAAAAATGGGCGTATTTTGGAGATGTTGCGAAGGTTGAGGCGGCAAGATTTGGACAGTGATTGAACGTGAGGCTTAAAGGAGAGTTCAGAGTCCAGGACTACTCCTAGGACCTTGACATGTGGGGATGGGCAGATAGTTGTACCATTAATTTTGACAGAGAGATCAGGGGAAGAGGCACGTGGGGGAGGAAAAATTATAAGTTCCGTTTTGGATAGGTTGAGTTTGAGGAAGTGGTGTGACATCCAAACTGATATATCCGATAGTAAATTAGTGATACGTGAGGAGAATGAAGAAGTGAGTTGAGGGGTAGAGAAATAGATTTGAGTGTCATCAGCGTAAAGATGGTATTGGAAGCCGTGGGAGGCCATCAGCTGACCCAGGGAGGAGGTGTAGATAGAAAATAGGAGAGGTCCAAGAACAGAACCTTGGGGGACCCCAACAGAGAATGGAAGAGGAGAGGAGGAAGTAGAGTTGTAAGCAACGCTGAAGGTGCGGTTGGATAAGTAGGTGGAGAACCAGCGAAGAGTACAGTCACGGAGACCAAAATTGTGGAGTTTTTTGAGGAGGAGTGGGTGGTCAACCGTATCGAAGGCGGCAGAGAGGTCCAGGAGTAGGAGCACAGAATAGTGTCCCTTAGTTTTGGCTGTTAGTATATCATTTGTTAGTTTTAGGAGAGCAGTTTCTGTGGAATGTTGAGGACGAAATCCAGACTGAAGGGGATCATGGAGGTTATTTTTAGCAAGGTGGACGCTCAGTCGGTTGTAGACTAGACGTTCAAGGAGTTTGGATAAAAAGGGGAGCAAGGAGATGGGGCGTAGGTTGTCAAGATTGGACGGGTCCAGTGAGGGCTTTTTAAGTATGGGGCTGACTAGTGCATGTTTCAAAGAGTTAGGGAAGATGCCAGAAGAGAGGGAGAGATTGAAGATGTGGGTTAGAGAGTGTAGAATCGAGCCAGAGGGCGAGCGTAGCATTTGCGAGGGAACAGGATCCAGAGCACAGGTGGTAAGATGGACGTTAGCAAGTAATTTAGCGACCTCGTCTATAGTGGTGGGGTTGAAAGAGGGAAGTAATGACTGTACCTGTAGGCATGAGGCGTGAGGCGTGGAGGGTATCTGAACAGTAGAGATCTCGTTGCGAATTGTATCAATCTTCCGCTTGAAGTGATTGGCGATCTCCTGGGCGGTGAGTGAGTTAGTGGGTGGAGGCAATGGAGGACGAAGGAGAGAGTTGAAGGTAGAGAAGAGTTGACGGGGACGGGATGATAAGTTTTTAATAAGGGTGATAAAATAGGTCTGCTTGGCAGTGAAGAGGCTAGAATTGTATATTTGGAGGGCAGATTTATACTGGGCGAAGTCTTCCTTGGACTTGCTCTTGCGCCACTGGCGCTCGAGAGCACGGCTATGTTTTTTCAGACTTCTAGTATCATTTGTTTGCCAGGGTTGAAGGGGACGGGGCCTTATTCTGCGTGTAGTGAGAGGGGCCAGTCTGTCCAGTGATGCTAGAAGTGAAGTGTTGTAGACAGAAGTGGCTAGGTCGGTGCAGGACAGGGGTGCAATTTTGTCATAGAGGTGGTCAGTCTCAGAGTATAGAAGAGAAGGGTTGATATGGTCCAGGTTTCTACGAGTAACTGTTAGGCATTTGGGGGGAGAGGATGTGGAGGAGAGTGAGAGAGTAAAATTAATAAGGTAGTGATCAGAGAGGGGGTAAGGATAATTGGAGAGGTTGCATAGAGTGCATAGGTGAGAAAAGACAAGGTCAAGAGTATTGCCTTCAGAGTGAGTAGGAGCATGTATCCATTGCTTCAGGTCAAAAGAGGAGGTTAGACTGAGAAGTTTGGAAGTTGCAGGAGTGTTAGCATTAGTAGGGATGTTGAAGTCGCCAAGAATGATTGTGGGGATTTCAGAAGAGAGAAAGTAGGGTAGCCAGGCAGAGAAATCATCAAGAAAGGAGGATACTGGACCGGGGGGGGCGGTAGATGACAGCTATCCTTAGAGAAACTGGGGAGAAGAGACGAATGCAATGCGCCTCAAATGAGGAGAGTGACATAGAGGGAGGTGGCTGAAGCACCTGAAAGGTGCTATGTGGGGCCAATAGGATTCCAACACCCCCTCCTTTGCGTCCACTGGGTCTGGGGGAGTGAGTCCAAAGAAGACCACCGTGAGATAGAGCAGCAGAAGACGTGGTGTCGGATTCATGAAGCCAGGTTTCAGTAATGGCGAGAAGATTAAATGAGTTAGCGATAAAGAGATCATGGAGGGGGGTGAGTTTGTTACAGACGGAGCGAGCATTCCAAAGGGCGCAAGAGAAAGGGAGTCTGGTCTTGGGAAGAAGGGAAATGGGAATTAGATTGTGTGGATTGCGACTGCATCCAGAGGGTGTAGGGCAATTGGTGCGTTGAGCACAGTTAGATGGAGGGCCAGGGTTTGGGGAGACATCACCAGAGGATAGGAGAAGTAGAAGGGTGAGGGAGGTAATGTGGGAATGCGATTTATATGAGGGGACATGCCCCAGCGATTTGGAGCATTGGGCATTTGGTTTTAGAATTAGCATGAGTTGGTGAGTGCAGTAATAAGAAGAGGACAGAAGTGAGGGTGATATATACAAGGTGTTGGGTGGCGAAGAGGGGTGAAGGGAAGACAGTTTAAGGATAGAAGACACAGCTGTCAGAAGCAGTGGTAGACAGTGCATTTTAGAAAGGGGAGGAAAAGTAAAACCTCCCAAAAAAAAAAAGTGATACCTGTATTATAAAAGACAAGGCATTTAATACTTCCCCGCCTTGTACAATCGCTGAAGTGCAGAGCCGAAGTGCTTCCACTTATAGAAACGCCCCACTTGAAGAATGAGCCCCAGACGCTATGAGCCCCAGACGCTATGAGCCCCCTGCTAATGCTTCCCCCTAAAGGATGCTTACATTTATACTGACAGAGATAGGGGGTGGGTGCATTTCAATTAGCTAATCAGGAGGTATTAAAGTTATGCTGATCAACAGGGCAAAATTCTTTGGTCAAAAACAGATCAGCAAGAGGGCAATAAAATTAATGGGCCGTGATTTTGGGTAAGTCAGAGGAGATAATAAAACATTGTAAGGTGGACAGATCTACAGAGGGTTAAGCAAAAGCAACATGCCAGTATTATCAAATAGACATAAACAAAACAGACAGCAATGTTTCAAATTCTAGGTGGATCTCAGACAGCTGAACATACCATAGTCATTTAAACTAGAGAAAACACATCAGTTTTCAATTCACTTACCTGCTCCAGCGCTCCAGCGAGCGGCACTGCGCATGCGCGAGCGGCCCGGCGCTGCGCCGTGTAATTGGCCAGGACATCGCCTAGGACCTGTGACGTGTCCTAGGCGATCGCCTACAGCAGCCCCTTCCTGAAGGCGATTAAGCTTAATCGCCTACAGGAAGGAGGAAGTGGGACAGGAAGTCCCACTCTTCCTGAAGCCCCCACTCCCCCCCCCAAAAAAATTACATGCCAAATGTGGCATGTAAGGGGGAGAGGAGTGGGATAAGAGGAAGTTCCAAATTTGGGTGGAACTCCTCTTTAATCTCCCTGCTGGTACAGTGAAGGAGAAGCAAGTAAGCACTTTTCTTATGGCAGAGCGGGTAAGAGGGAGATCTTTCCCATCTCCCCACTGGCACACAAAGCAAGAATGCCAATGTGCACTAGATGATTAGGGTGTGCCCAGGCACACCCTGTGCGCACGCCTTTGGCTGCTGACATTGTTGAATCTGCCTTGCAAAGTAATGTTGGGCTTCCGTTGTGTTGCTGCCCCCAGGTGTGCCTGCTCCCTGTTTATGAATTGCTGTCTAATATAAAAAAAATATATATTATATATATATATTATATATATATATATATATATATATATATATATATATATATATATATATATATAATTTCCGTCAACAGAGGTCAACGGCGATCTACCAGTCAATCCCCAACAGCTGGCGCCTGACGGGTAGATCAAGATTAGCCAGTATGCAGAGTAGCGCAGGAAGCGTCTGTTCTCTCGCAAATCACGCTGCGGCTGCTCCCCAACCACCCCCCCCAGTGGCCTCTTCTCGTCCATCCCCATTTGCCTGTGACCTCGTCCTTTCCAGATGATAAGAGAGGAGAGAGGAGGGTCTGCCGGGGGGGCAGGGAGCAGCCGCAGCGTGACTTGAGAGAGAACACGCGCTTCCTGCGCTACTCTGCATGCTGGCAGGTAAACGATGTGCCCTGATGTGCTATGCCCCGTGCCTTAATGTGGTGTGCCTTACCCTGATGTGATGAGCTTTGTACCATGCCCTGATATGCACTGTACCCTGATGTGTTGTGTCCTGGGCCGGTCTGGATGAAGTCCAGGGCCACATTTTTGTCCCAGTCCAGCCCTGGCTACAATAAAAGGGATGAGAGCGCCACAAAACACGAATGAGTTGGTTTTTCAAGATGAGGGGTAGAAAACCAACACACCTGAGGGGCTCATACCTCCTCCTTTATCGGGGGTTGAATGACAACAGTACAATGGTAATTAAGTATAGTTCCAAAGTCAACAGATAATGGGATAGTGCTTGGGGTCACCAGGTTGTCCCCAAGTTAATACATAAAACCTGGCCTGTTAGTGGGCCCTGAGGACAGGGTTGATGACCACTGCTCTAGACCAAAGGTTGTCATCCTTTTTTAAGACCAGGGTCTAATAATTTCTTCCAAAACCTTTCATGCCCCAACCGTAAAGAATAAAATGTATACTTGCACAATAATAGTATGGCAATGCGAAACTTAACATTTTTGAAGGCTCTGGATAAGGCTAAACATTACTGTGGAGTGAGGTAGAGGTCTCGTCAGACTTGGTGGCCCAGTAGGGCATGAGATTTCTGAAGGGGCATTGTTGTACACTGCTGTAAGCTGAAGGCACTATGGAGGGCTAAAGGCTCTACAGCAAGCGGGGGCTCTGTGGGAGGCACTGTAGGAGGTTGGGGAGCACTGTGGGCCACTATGGAAGCACAGAGAGTCTGGATGGCACTGTAGGAGGTTGAGGAGACCTATGGTAACTATGGAAAGTTGGGAGGCACTACAGGAGCTAGGAGGCCCTGTGGAAGTCTGGGTGGGACTGTAGGAGGTCGGGGAGAATTGTGGGTCACTATGGAAGGTTGAGAGGCATTATTGGAGCCAAGAGGCCCTGTGGAAGTCTGGGTGGGAATGTAAAAGACTTGGGGAGCACTGTGGGAGTCTGGGCAACACTGTAGGAGATTGTGGAGCACTGTAGGCCACAATGGAAGGTTGGGAGGCACTACAGGAGCCAAAAAGCACTGTGGGAATCTGGGCAGAGCTACAGAAGGCTGGGGAGCACTGTGGGCCACTATGGTAGGTAATATGAGAGCCAAGAGGCACTGTGGGAGTCTGGACGGCACTGTAGGCCTTTATGGAAGGTTTAGAGACACTATGGGAGCGAGGAGGCACTGTGGGAGGCATTATGGGAGCCAAGAAGCCCTGTGGAAGACTGGGAAGTACTTTTGGATGTTGGGAGCACTGTGAGAGTCTGGGCAACACTGTAGCAGATTGGGGAGCACTGTAGGCCACAATGGAAGGCACTACTGAAGCCAAGAAGCACCGTGAGAATCTGGGCGGCACTATGGGCCACAGTGGAAGTTGCTATGGGAACTATGAGACACTGTGGGAGTCTGGGCACCACTATGGAAGGCACCACAGGAGGTTTTAGGGATCTACAGCTGGCTGGGGGCCCCAGGATAGGGGAAGCTGTGGGCCAACAGATGGGGAACCACCGCTCTAGACTACTGCAGGGGCCACCACAGTTAACAGAAAGTTGCCTCTAAAAGCCTTAATCTGAGGTCCTCTAATCCTCAGCAGCTTGATTCTTGAGAGCTCCTCACACGTGGGATGGGTGGGCCTGACTCTTGCGCTCTGATGTGTTGAACAGCTTTTCTCTCTCTCTGTTTAGCATATCGGCAATCAAGGAGGATCTGAACTGGACCAGTGGCTGTTGGGAGCGTTTTTAGTGCAGGTTGTCTGTGTGTGAGAGACAATCAAGCAGCCTGCGGTTGGCCTGTATTCTCTCCGGCATTAAAACAAGGTGAGTAAAAGGGGGTTCTCAAAGGGGAAAGGGGGGGAAAGGACAGAAGAAAATAAAAAGAAGAAAAGAAAAAAAAGGGGTGGGGGGGGGGAAGAAAAAGAAAAAAGGGAAAATGAAAAGAAAAGGAGGAAAAAGAAAAGAAAAAAAAGGAAAAAGAAAGGAAAGACGGGGGAAAGGAAGGAACTTTAGCAACACCGTCCTAGATGATGAAAAATGTACAGCATGATTCCACTTATATTCTTCTATTAATTTTTATTCTCTAGTTTAACATTCACATGATCACTTTTTGTGATGAAAAAAAAAATGACATTTTTAAAAATGTCATTTAAAATGATCGTGTGTGGGCAAAATGTAATTTTATGTCTTCTGAAAAACGACCAAATTTTTTTTCGAACATGCTTGAATTTTTTATGTCATTTTTTAAAATGTCATTTTTTGTGTCATAAAAAATGATCTTGTGTGGGCAAAAATGACGTTTTAAACCCGCACATGCCCAGAAGCAAGTTTTGAGACGGGAGGTAAAACTACCATTCATAATGGAGTAAGCACATTCATCACGCTGTAACAGACAAAAAAAGCGCAAATCGTCTTTTACTAACAAGTAACCAGCTAAAAGCAGCCTCAAGGCGAATAGAACTTCCCCTTTAGGGTGCCGTCGCTTTGTTAATCATTTTCCAAAAATGATGGTGTGTAGGCAACATCATTTTTAATGATGAAGTTGGAAAAATTAAATTTTTTTTCCATCACAAAAAGTGATCGTGTGTACGGGGCATAAGCCTATAGCAAGATGTCACTATTGTATTTAGAATATTAAATATACATCCCATATGTTATAAAAAAAAAAGATAGGTGTAATTATATATATATATATATATATATATATATATATATATATACACATACACACACATACACACACACACACACACACACTGTATTTATTGGCGTAAACACACTTTTTTACCCCGAATATAGAGGGTAAACTGTGCCTGTGTGTTATATGCAGGAGGCTACGGATTTTTTTTTTTATATATATATATATATATATATATATATATATATATATTAGGGGGATGAGACTCAATGCCGGGACAAACTCAGTTTCTTTAGGAAAACTTCAGTTTTAATCCACAGGAAATTCCCAAACAGAAGGAAAAGTTCATCTTGCCACCAATCAAACAGAAATAAAGTTCCTCTCTAGCGAGCCTTACTGTGCCTGCAGTGTGACCGGTCCTTGGCTTATAGTAAATGTCCTTGTATCCAGAAATCCGGAGACACAAACATACTCTCCCCAGGATTAGGGGCAGCTGCCTTAATCAAGACCTGAAAAGAAAACCTGAAACTGCGGCCCACGGACTCCGGAGTCTGTACCACCCGGATCTCCATCAGACTCCCCCCCCCCCCTTTTACTTACCTGAGCCCCAAATTTCAGTGGGCGCAATTCCGCGTCACTCTCTTTACTGCTCTTCGTTGGATAGATTGATGGCAGCACAGCCATTGGCTCCTGCTGCTGTCAATCAAATCCAATGACGCGGGGGGCGGGGGCCGAGTCATACACTCTACGTCTATGGATGGCAAGTGTACGACACGGGAGCGCGCCCACAAGCTAACCCCCTCGGGAGAGAGCGTCGCAGAGGGGGTTATCTAATGCGGGGAAGAGCCGCCGTGGGACCCCAGAAGTGGAGAATTGGGCGCCGCTCTGTGCAAAACTAGGTAAGTATGTTTTTTATTTAAAAAAAAAAAAACTTGAACCTTTAATATCACTTTAAGCCCTGGTTCACGTTGACGTGATTTGGCGTGCGATTTGACATGTCAAATCGCACGCCAAATCGGCGGCAATTGCCGGCAACGGCTGCGTCCGAATCGGTGCGATACCGCATTTGGGGCGCCGCACCGATTTCCAAAAGTAGTTTCCTGTACTGCTTTTGGCGATTTTGGGGTGCGATTTCCATGGACATCTGTGCAGAAACCCGCAACAGATGTCTCTGAGATCGCCCCCGAAGTCGGGACTGACATGTGGGAATAAAATTGCGTGAGTCCAGCTGATCACGCGCAATTTCATTCCCGCAGTCAGTGTGAACCAAGACTTATGACGGCTTCTTTTCCCAGGGCTATTAAGGCTTTCAATGCAGGAATGAAATGAAAGAGGTCACATAGGGGGGGATATTTACAAAAGGCAAATCCACTTTGCACTACAAGTGCAAAGTGCACTTAAAATTACACTGAAAGTGCACTTGGAAGTGCAATCGCTGTAAATCTAAAGGGGAAGATTTGAAATGGGGGTGGGGGAGCTCTTCTGATTTTATTATCCAATCATGTGCTGTTTTTTATTATCCTTGCATGTCCCCCTCGGATCTACAGCGACTGCACTTCCAAGTGCAATTTCAAGTGCACTTTGCACTTATAGGCCCGGATTCACGTACGAGTTACGCCGGGGTATCTCCTGATACGCCGTCGTAACTCTGAGTCCGAGCCGTCGTATTTATGCGCCTGATTCTTAGAATCAGTTACGCATAGATTTGTGTTAGATCCGACCGGCGTAAGTCTCTTACGCTGTCGTATCTTAACTGCATATTTACGCTGGCCGCTAGGGGCGTGTACGCTGATTTACGCCTAGAAATATGTAAATCAGCTAGATACACCAATTCACGAACGTACGCCCAGCCGACGCAGTACAGATACGCCGTTTACATAAGGCTTTTCCCGGCGTAAAGTTACCCCTGCTATATGGCGTGCATGCGGCGTACCAATGTTAGGTATGGACGTTGGGCCAGCGTAAAATTTTTCACGTTTTACGTCGTTTGCGTAAGTCGTTCGCGAATAGGGCTGTGCGTCATTTACGTTCACGTCGAAAGCATTGGCTTCTTGCGGGTTAATTTGGAGCATGCGCACTGGGATACTTTCACGGACGGCGCATGCGCCGTTCGTAAAAAAGCGTCATTTACGTGGGGTCACATTAAATTTACATAACACACGCCCACATCTACCACATTTGAATTAGGCGGGCTTACGCCGGCCTATTTACGCTACGCCGCCGCAACTTTGGTTTGAGAATACGGCACTTGCCTGTCAAAGTTGCGGAGGCGTAACGTAAATAGGATACGTTACGCCCGCACAAAGATGCACGCTTCTACGTGAATCCGGGCCATAGTTTCCACTTGTAGTGCAAAGTGGATTTGCCTTTCGTAAATAACCCCCTTTAGTCTTATTTTATTGTCTTGTTTAGTTTTTGATATGAGGACAATTTTTATACTTTTATATACTTTTAGACACTTTTATATATATATATATATATATATATATATCTTTTTGGTATAATTGTGAGGAATGACAAATGTGTGGAAGAGAAATGTAATTTCATTGTGAATTTGTTTCTTACAATGACAATAAATCTTCTCTTATGAGGAGGCTCAGATTGTTCTCTAAGGAGATCACATGTTTTTGTTTTACTTATAAAATGAATATTTGCAACTTTCTAGTAGAAACATTTGATATCATTTGTAACAAGTTGTAGAGGATTAGCTGTAGCAAATGTTATTTGTTTTTAACCCCTCGCCACCCAGGCCGATTCTGACATTTCTCTCCTAAATGTAAAAATCTTATATTTTTTTGGCTAAAAAATTACATAGAACCCCCAAAAATTATATGTTTTTTTTTATCAGAGACCCCAGAGAATACAATGGCAACTTTTTATCTCGCACGGTATTTGCGCAGCAATTTTTCAAATTTGTGGGGAAAAAAAACAGTTTCATGCTTAAAAAAAACAAGCCCGGTACACCCCCCTGCGCACGCCTATGCATGTGTGGTTTAAACACCATTTTCATATGTGGGAGGGACTTATTTTATGCGTTCGCTTCTGAGTGCGAGCACGCGGGGACAGGGGAACGTTAAAATATATTTTAGGGGGTGGCAGTGGCAACCATAGATAGATTCATGCAATGCACAAATCTATCTATGGTGAGAGAAGGGTGACAGGAGAGGGGGGGGCGGCACCACTGGGCCATACATTGGTGTGAGAGGTGACAGGAGAGGGGGGGGCGGCACCACTGGGCCATACATTGGTGTGAGAGGTGACAGGAGAGAGGGGGGGGGGCGGCACCACTGGGCCATACATTGGTGTGAGAGGTGACAGGAGAGAGGGGGGGGGGCGGCACCACTGGGCCATACATTGCTGTGAGAGGTGACTGGAGAGAGGGGGGGGGCACCACTGGGCCATACATTGGTGTGAGAGGTGACAGGAGAGAGGGGGGGGGGCGGCACCACTGGGCCATACATTGGTGTGAGAGGTGACAGGAGAGAGGGGGGGGGGCACCACTGGGCCATACATTGCTGTGAGAGGTGACAGGAGGGGGGGGGGGCGGCACCACTGGGCCATACATTGGTGTGAGAGGTGACAGGAGAGAGGGGGGGGGCGGCACCACTGGGCCATACATTGCTGTGAGAGGTGACAGGAGAGAGGGGGGGGGCACCACTGGGCCATACATTGGTGTGAGAGGTGACAGGAGAGAGGGGGGGGGCACCACTGGGCCATACATTGGTGTGAGAGGTGACAGGAGAGAGGGGGGGGGCGGCACCACTGGGCCATACATTGGTGTGAGAGGTGACAGGAGAGAGGGGGCGCCGGGGGGCACCACTGGGCCATACATTGGTGTGAGAGGTGATAGGAGAGAGGGGGGGGGGGGCGGCACCACTGGGCCATACATTGGTGTGAGAGGTGACAGGAGAGAGGGGGCGCCGGGGGGCACCACTGGGCCATACATTGGTGTGAGAGGTGATAGGAGAGAGGGGGGGGGGGGCGGCACCACTGGGCCATACATTGGTGTGAATTGGGATGTTATTCCACAACGTGTCATCAATACATGTGATGCCCGTGTTTTGTCTTATTGATGTTCAGGAGCCACAAGTCACCTTCCTGTTGCCACATCTCAGGACCGCGCCCAATTCCCGCACCCCAGAGATATCCATGAGCCCCTCACACGGCTCTAATCCCGGCTTTCAAGGAACATTCTGCTCTTTCTTTATCCAATTAGAGAGCAGCGTCTGTCAGCGGGACGGATTATGGAGTTCCATTTATCTTACAAAGCCCTTGTGACCTTTGATGATCAGATCTCAGGGAATAATGGGATCAGGTACCAGGCTTTGTAATTATAGAGAGAGGGGATTACCTGAGAGCCAATCCCAAATGTTCTGGAGAGTTCTAGAAAACATACATGACCTTCCTGTGACCAGAACACAAATGTCATGTATGTGGGACTTCCCAGAGCAGCATGGAGCCAAAGGAGCTTATTATATTGTATACATTGAATGCAGCCCACCCCATACTTATATAAGGGAGTTCAGAATAACAAAAACAGGACAAGAATGTTCCTTACATTGGTGGTCAGTGAGAAGAAATAAGGTACAGGATACTGTGCAGACACACAGCGTGCCTGGATTGTGTGGTTTGTTCAACCACCATGCCCCCTCACCAATCACAGTCTGCCTCTGACACACCCCCTCCCAATCAAAGCCTGTCTCTGGCACTCCCTACTCCCAATCACAGCCTGTCTCTGGCACACACCCCCTTCCAATCAAAGCCTGTCTCTGGCACTCCCTACTCCCAATCACAGCTTGCGTCTGGCACTCCCCCTCCCAATCACAGCTTTCCTCTGGCACACACTCCTTCCAATCACAGCCTGCCTCTGGCACACACCCCTCCCAATCACAGCCTCCCTCTGGCACACACCCCTCCCAATCACAGCCTGCCTCCGGCACACACCCCTCCCAATCACAGCCTGCCTCCGGCACACACCCTTCCCAATCACAGCCTGCCTCCGGCACACACCCCTCCCAATCACAGCCTCCCTCTGGTACACACTCTTCCCAATCACAGCCTGTCACTGGTACACAACTCTTCCCAATCACAGCCTGTCACTGGTACACACCCCTTCCCAATCACAGCCTCCCTCTGGTACACACTCTTCCCAATCACAGCCTGTCACTGGTACACACCCCTTCCCAATCACAGCCTGCCACTGGTACACACCCCCTCCCAATCACAGCCTGCCTCCGGCACACACCCCCTCCCAATCACAGCCTCCCTCTGGTACACACCCTTCCCAATCACAGCCTCCCTCTGGTACACACCCTTCCCAATCACAGCCTGTCACTGGTACACAACTCTTCCCAATCACAGCCTGCCTCTGGCACACATCTTCCCAATCACAGCCTGCCTCTGGCACACATCTTCCCAATCACAGCCTGCCTCCGGCACACACCCCTCCCAATCACAGCCTCCCTCTGGTACACCCCCTCCCAATCACAGCCTCCCTCTGGTACACACCCCTTCCCAATCACAGCCTCCCTCTGGTACACACCCCTTCCCAATCACAGCCCCCCTCTGGTACATAGCCTTCCAAATCACAGCCTGTCACTGGTACACACATCTTCCAAATCACAGCATGTCACTGGTACACACCCCTTCCCAATCACAGCCTGTCATTGGTACACACCCCTTCCCAATCACAGCCTGTCACTGGTACACACTCCCCCCCTCCCAATCACAGCCTGTCATTGGTACACACCCCTTCCCAATCACAGCCTGTCACTGGTACACACTCCCCCCTCCCAATCACAGCCTGTCACTGGTACACACCCCCCTCCCAATCACAGCCTGCCTCTGGTAAACCCCTCCCAATCACCCAAGCCCACCCAATATTGAAGCCTATTAGAGCCTCTAGGTCTAGTCGGCGCTTCAAAAAAACAGCCCCTCCGCATTGGAATTCATGTACCGGTGTCCTGAAAGGGGCCGGACGCATGGATAAGGGTGACGGCGATGGACGGGGGGGCGGGCCAACCCTGGCAAGCAGTTAAAAGGAAAATTTTCTAACACAATTCTAAGTCTAAAGCCGGCGTTAATGGTCTTACCTCAGAGCTCCGTAGCTTTTAGATTTGCCAAATGATTGTCATTTATGAAGCCCTCAAGTCACGCCCACATTTTATTTTATTTTGGATAAAGTGAGGAAGGGTTCTCTGCTCTATAAAAAAAAATAAAGAAACTGATCTGGATACATTTTAACATCTGATAATTATAAGATTCTAACCACCAGTCACATACAAGAGATGACAGAGAGGGACAGCAAATTCATTATTATTCTATTCACCCAATGCTGTCCCATTCAAATGTATCAATCTTTATTATATCTTTATTACAAATGATAACACACAATGTATTTCCTTTAGATCCCGCCGTCTGAGAGTGGAACCCGCTATTGGTGACTATGAACTCCAGCTCCCCCGCCGCCAGCGCCCTGGCTCCCGGTAATGTCCAAGGTGGACCCACCACACCTCGCAAGGGACCCCCAAAGTTCAAGCAGAGACAGACCCGTCAGTTCAAGAGCAAGCCGCCGAAGAAGGGTGTCAGAGGGTACATTTACAGCTTCCCAAAAGTTTTGTTTCATTTTGATTCATTTTTTAAATAATTTGTTATTTGGAATTTAGTTTGATTCGTTTTTGGAATTTAATTTATTCACTTTCAAATTCTATTCAAATCTTTCGTGTTCAGTCAAATTTAATTTAATTTGACTGACCTCCAATCAAATTCTAATTCGCATTCAAATTTCGGAAGATGGTTACATTCTTTGGGGCAGATCCTCAAAGATATTACGCCGGCGTTTATACTATATATATTTTTTATCAATATATATATATATTTTTATCAATATATTTTTATCATTATATATTGTTATTAATATTTTTTAATAATCTTATGGACTGGGTTTATTATTATAACCTATTGATCAGCTGATCATGTGTTTTTTTTGGTGAAGATTCACCAGTATGCGGGATTTTTATCCCCTTCCATTGTATGTCATGTCTATAGTAATTCTTGTAATATTACTATCACCCACTAGGGGGGGTGATTATCTATGCCTTCTTTTATTTATTTTTGAAAGTGGTTGAGTAATATTAGGTGTATTTATTCTTCTCACCACTGGAGGCAGTGACGTGTATAGGCTATTAGTTGTTCATAATGAAGGTTGCATAAATGAATTGTATAATGTATTTTAACATTTAATTTGTTCCAAATGGTCTCGTATATATGTATTTTATTTGCTTGTAAAGATCACATTAAAATATTGTGGCTAAAGCGCACCAGTCAGCCGGCAATGATGTGAAGGATCCACCCCTCTGCTCTTGCCTCCATTGTCAGCTTGTATAAATAGACTGCTGACATGGTCACATGGCAACCCATGAATAAGTCCAGTGGCTATTGACGATACGCGTGGGGGAGAAGCCGAGTGACGCGATCGACGGTCGAATCCGTCCTTCTGAGGAGATCGTAGCACTGAGCGGCGTTCAATGACTGATTGCAGTTGAGCCTTTTTACCATCGAGGTTCCGTGAGTGCAATCATTGTATTGCAGGGTTCATTTCCCATTTTATTACGTTATTTGCACCATATATCTTTCTTTTCTCCTTATGAGCGGCTGATATCCTGTGTTAATCGGGGAGTCCAGAAGGAAAAGGTTTTATTTTTTTTTTATTTTTTTTTTTGCTATAATGACAGCTGCACACCAAAGGACTGTGGATCTCACACCTGTCTCCTATTAGCCTATGTACTGAACTGTGTTTTTTCCATGAACTATTTTTGCTGGTTCTATTTGAATTTTTTCACATTATAGTTTTTGAGTGGTTTTTGTTTATCTTTTGCACATATACCTCCCTGATTTGAGGTGTAGGGGGTTCTTATTTATGTATATGGTGTGTATATATATATATGTATGCAATTTTTTACTTGATTATCAGCGCAACACAATATTTTCTTGTTTATACTGATTTGCCGGCGTAATTTCAAATTTTGGTATCCACAAAACAAGATACGACGGCATCTGTGTTAGATCGGACAGGCTTACGCCTTAGTACACCGTTGGATCTAAGATGCAATTTTTTGGCGTCCGCTAGGTGGCGCTCCCGTCGTAATCCGCGTCGGGTATGCAAATTAGGATAAATAGGAGAAATAAAAAATATATATATATTTTTTTTTTTTAAAAGGGGGGTTGCCATCCGAGGCCTCTGGGCCCTTTAATAAAAAAAAAAAAAAAGAAACCTCTGGGCCCTTTAATAAAAAAGAAATAAAAAAAATATATAAAAAAAAAATAAACATTTATAAAAAAAAAAAAGGGGGAGTTTCCATCCAGGGCCCTGGGGCCCTCTGGGCCCTTTAATATATATATATATATATATATATATATATATATATATATATATATATATATATATATATATATATATATATAAAAGAACTAAAAATAAAAAAAAATAATATAAAAAAATTAACATTTTTTATTAAAAAAAAAGGGGGGTTTCCAAACCCGGGGCACTGGGGACCTCTGGGCCCTTTAATAATAATAATAATAATAATAATAATAATAATAATAATAATAACCTCTGGACCCCTAAAAAAATATATATATATTTTTTATAAAAAAATAAATAAAAAATGTGGGTTGCCATCTGGGGCCCTGTGGGCCTCCAGGCCCCTGTGGACCTCCGGGCCCCCTACAGGTGTACTGCCTGTACCCCCCTGATGGCGGCCCTGCACATAAACATGGCGCCTCAAGTCATACAGTAATTTATATTTGCTTTTTTAAAGCTGTAAACATTATTTTAATTTCCTGTATACATTTGAAGCAGTTTATATGGATGTGGAAGAAACAAGTGATCAAATACTTCTTCGGTAATGAATATTTTTTATTGGAGTAGTTTACAAAAAAAAAGATATCCCAGACCATAAATTATAAGTCTGTCGTTTTTATTGTGGAAATAAAACCCCTACCTGTGTTTTTTTTTTTTTTTAATAAATTACAATAAATACATATACAAATAATGATAACAAATAATATATCCGTCATCGTTGTCAAATAAATAATACAAAACTAAATATTTCTATGTCGGTATATTTATTTTTTTAGATTTGGTGACGACATTCCTGGAATGGAGGGACTTGGAACAGGTACGCTATAGACGTGATCATATCTCTTTTTGAATCTAATAAGTGCATGTTATCAAAAAAAATTAAAATCGATGAATTTGAAGGAGGTGGGCTTCCATCATAGATAAGTACATCAGTGAATCAGAATTTAAATGACCTCGGAGCTTTGCAAAAACAATCAAATTAAGGTGCCTCCATGCAACCCTTAGAAAAAAAAAATTAAAAAAAATTACAGGAATAAATATATATCACTCATACATAAAAAGATTAAAAAAAAAAACTGGAGCTCCACTGCAATAGTAACCTCTTGCCTCCTTCTGAATCTTAAGTAATTTGCTATAGAGCTTCATTATAATTTATTTATTATTATGATAGCCTTAATAATGTTGTTTTTTTCCCTAATAATCCATGGGATATTTCTGGAAATTAACAATTTGTATACTTTAATTTTAGGACTTCCTTTATACCGTGTTCTTCTCTTTCATTTGCTTTTGTTTACTATTCTTCCTATTGAATATTTAAATAATAAATACATAAATATCAGCTTAAAATTTATATTGAAAAAAATATTATTTTTATAAATTATATATATTTATATTTTGATATAATTGTCACTAATAATGTTGTTGTTTATCATCATTATTATTATTATTATTAATATTATTGTTATTAACAACAACAACAATATTATTAATTAAAAAATAAAGTAAAGATTACGATACCCATTTATTAGCTTTATGAACTCCCATCCTAAGAATGAAGCACAGAGCAGATTCAGAAGTTGGAGATGAAGCAATTTAACCACTTGCTTACTGGGCACATATACCCCCCTTCCTGCCCAGGCGAATTTCCAGCTTTCAGCACTGCGTCGCTTTAAACTAAAATTGCGCGGTCATGCGACGTGCTTCCCAAACAAAATTGGCGTCCTTTTTTCCCCACAAATAGAGCTTTCTTTTGGTGGTATTTGATCACCTCTGCGGTTTTTATTTTTTTCGCTATAAACAAAAAAAAGAGCGTCAATTTTGAAAAAAAAACCACAATATTTTTTACTTTTTGCTATAATAAATATGATTGGTTTGAGCAAAAGTTATAGTGGCTACAAAATAGGGGATAGAATTCTGTTTTTTTTTTATTATTTTTTTTTTTACTAGTAATACAGTGATCTGCGAATTTTGTCAGGACTGCGATATTGCGGTGGACACATCACATTTTTGGGACCATTCACATTAATACAGCGAACAGTGCTATAAAATGCATTGATTACTGTATAAATGTGACTGACAGAGAAGGGGTTAACACTAGGGGGCGAGGAAGGGGTTAAATGTGGATCCTGGGAGTGATTCTTACTGTGGGGGGAGGGGACTGACTGGGGGAGGTGACCGATGCTGTGTCCCTATGTACAAGGGACACAGCATCTGTTTCCTCTCCCTGACAGGACAAGGAGCTCTGTGTTTACACACAGAGCTCCACGTCCCTGCTCTGTCATTGCCGATCGCGGGTACCTGGTGGACATCGCGACCGACAGGCCCGCGCATTGGCATCTCGGGGACGTGCGAGCCCGCCCAGTAGCCGGAGGACGCGAGGCCGTAAAAAGATGGCCTCCCGGATTTATAGAGCCACCTGGAGGCTGTCTTTTTACTATGGCTCGGGTCTAAAGTAGTTAAAGCAATATCGGTATTTAAACCATTTAGTTGTAAAGTCCCCAACTCATAGATCCACCCAGTCTCATTATTTAAAATCTCTTTCCTCATACTAAAGCCCCACCCATATTTAGGGTGTAACATGTAATATGGTTGCACAACTTACATACATTTTAAGAAAATGCACAAACATTTATAATAACTCTATAAAAATAATGTTTTCTCTTTTGCAGACATTACTGTCATCTGTCCTTGGGAGGCATTCAGCCACTTAGAGCTACACGAGTTGGCACAGTTTGGTATCATCTAAAAGATCGTCGGAGGATCTGAAGATTTTTTTTGTTTTCAACTTTTCAAAAAAAACAAAAATAAAAAACTTTTTAACGCCATTCATTTCCTTGCTGATGACAAGATTCTATGCTTTTTTTTTTTTTGTAAAATGTTAACAAACCGACCACTTCAGTAACCAGACGCCAACGCTTTTCTTCGGCCTCTAGGGCTCTGCTCCTTCGTGTTCGGTGACCTCAGTTGGTGAAGACCAGGATGAAGTCTTCATTGCACACTTCTAGAACTTTTTATAAAGATGTAATGTGTGCAATCCGTGCCGTGGTCATAGCAGACGGCGCCCCTGCTTCTTGCTAGAAGTAGAATAGTTTGCACTTTGTCTATATAGATACAATGTATAAATTTGCTCTATAAATGAAAGTGTTGCCTCTTCTACCTCCGCATGTTTTTTTGCGCAACATCTCTTTTATATTTTCTTAGTTGTTATAAGCTGTATCTGCAGTTTTGTGTTGTAAGATCTGATGTACTGTAGACAATATTATTACTAAATGAGTTTTAAAGTTTATTTCAAGCCAAAAACTTTTTTTTTTTTATGCATGGATTGGGGAAGGGGTAGAACTCGTGTTGGTACAATAGGGGGCCCTGGGAGGAAGAAGCAGGAAGAGCCATGCTGATGAAGAGGTAAGAAGTCCCCTTCACCCCCCCGCTCTACAACTCCGATCTCGCGACCCCCCCCCGCTCAACAACCTCAATCAGCTTCGATCTTGGCGGACCCCCCCCCCCCCGTTCAACAACTTCGACCTCAGCGGCACCCCCCCCCCCCGTTTAACAACTTCGACCCCCCCCCCCCTGCTTCTCGGCTCCAGGGGGCCCCTCAATCAACACTCAAGCCCAGGGGCCCCCACCACCCTAAGTCCTGCCCTGCTTCCCACTCATGCCCGCTCTGACTTTTCTCTCCCACAAATAAAAATTATATTTTTTTTTGCTAGAAAATTACGCAGAACACCATACTCAGAATATTTTTTTTTTTAAAGCAGAGACCCTAGAGAATAAAATTGAATTATTTTACAATTTTTTTTTTTACGTCACCGGCAATTTTTCAAACGCAATGTATTTTGGAAAAAATACAATTTAATGAATTTGAATGCAAAAAAAAAAAAATACACTTAAAGCATAAAAAAACAATATATAACCACATCTTTTTGGTAAAAAATAGTAAAGATTACAAATATCTTTTTATTAGATCCACAATTTTTCAAACGCATTTTTTGGGGGAAAAAATACACTTTAATGAATTTGAAAGCAAAAAAAAAAAAATACACTTAAAGCATAAAAACACAATATATAACCATATTTTTGTGAAAAATATAGTAAAGTTTACCAATATCCATTTATTAGATTCACAATTTTTCAAACGCAATCTTTTTGGGAAAAAATACACTTTAATGAATTTGGATGCAGAAAAATTACACTTAAAGCATAAAAACACAGGGGCAGATCCACAGAGAGAGTACGCCAGCGTATCTACTGATACGCCGGCGTACTTTCAAATTTCCCGCGTCATATCTTTGGTTTGAATCCTCAAACCAAGATACGATGGCATCTGGGTTAGATCCGACAGGCGTATGGCTTCGGATCAAGATGCAATACTTCAGCGTCCGCTGGGTGGAGTTCTCGTCGCTTTCCGTGTCGAGTATGCAAATTAGCTATTTCCGACGATCCACGAACGCATTCCCTTACGTCGTCGCTAGTCGGCTTTTTCCGGCGTATAGTTAAAGCTGCTATTTTGCGGCATATAGTTAGACTTGCCATGTTAAGTATGGCCGTCGTTCCCGCGTCGAAATTTGACATTTTTTTTTTTGCGGAAGTCGTTCGTGAATCGGGATGGACGTAATTTACGTCCAGGTCAAAACCAATGACGTCCTTGCGACGTCATTTAGCGCAATGCATGGAAATTTAGGGACGGCGCATGCGCAGTTCATTCGGCGCGGGGACGCGCTTCATTTAGATGAAACACGCCCCCCTACTCGCGGATTTGAATTAGGCACCCTTACGCCGCAAGAGATACACTACGCCGCCGTAACTTACGGCGCAAATTTTTCCAGGATTTGAAGCAACAAAAAGTAAGTTACAGTGGCGTAGCGTATCTCCCATGCCCTGCGCCGGTGCAGATCTCTGTGGATCTGCCCCACAATATATAACCACTTTTTTTGGTAAAATAAAATAAAGATTACGAATACCAATTTACTAGATTCACAATTTTTCGAACGCAATTTTTTGGGAGAACATACACTTTAATGAATTCTAAAGCATAAGAGCACAATATATAACCAATTTTTTTTTTTGATAAATTATAGTAAACATTACAAATACCCGTTTATTAGATCTATGATTTTTCAAATGCATTTTTTTGGGAAAAAATACACTTTAATTAATTCTAAAGCATGGAGTGCATGATGGGATATATACAGTTTTACTAACGCATGTCAAAGTTGCAAAATAGTGCTTAGGCATTAAGATTTGTTTTACCCCTTATACTTGGCATAAGGGGTGAAATTTTCAAATTTTGACGCGGGAATGACGGCCATACTTAACATTGGCTGCGCCATGTTTTTGGTGGTTTATCTTTACGCCTGAAAACCCCTTACGTAAACGGCGTATCTTTACTGCCACGGCCGGGCGTACATTCGTGAATCGGCGTTTTTAGCTGATTTACAGCTAAAAACGGCCAGCGTAAATATGCAGTTAAGATACGACAGCGTAGGAGACTTACGCCGGTCGTATCTTAGCAACATTTAAGCGTATCTCAGTTTGAGCATACGCTTAAAGTTGTGACGGCGGGGATTCGGACTTACGACGGTGTATCTACTGATACGCTCGTCGTAAGTCTATATGAATCTACCCCTAAGATTTTAAATTGACGCAGAACGCTGCCTTTTTTTAATAATTATGGGCAGCACCCCGAAAAAAGACACTTCCAGCAGCTTTCAGTCAAGGGTCAGAGACTTATCTAAAAGCCGCTGAAGCCGATGTTTTTCCACAGCTGATTGCTCAGCGGCCAGGAGGGGACGGCCGAACCATCCCAGATCCACTCTAAGTGCATTTTTATAAAATGATTGATCGGTGTCTTCTATAAAAAAAAAGGTATTCTTCCTGGAAATAAAACATTTTCTTCACTTGTTTTCTTTGTTTCATTTGATTTTGGTGGAGAGTTTGGAAACATAGGCCCAGATCCACAAAGAACTGCCTTATCTTTAGGCAGGCGTAGCGTATCTCAGATACACTACGCCGCCGTAACTTAGAGCGGAGGTTCCTTATCAACAAAGAATTTGCGCCGTAAGTTACGGTGGCGTAGTGTAAATGTGTCGGCGTAAGGGCGCGAAATTCAAATGACTAAGATGTGGGCGTGTTTTATGTTAATTCATCTTGACCCCACGTAAATGACTTTTTCTTTACGTTTTTTTAATAAAAAAAATGCATTTTTCTCGTCATGAAAAACGGTCGTGTGTACGCGGCATAATCCCGGTTTCTCTTTGTTCTCAATAGAAGCTTGCGTGTATAGAGGTGTAAATCTTTTATCATTCCAAACTTATCCAACTTGTGATTGGGGCAAAAAGTGCGTCACTTTTATTCCTGTTCCTAGCAAACATCCCTTGTAATAGAAAAAAAGCATGACAGGTCCTCTTATATATGATATCTGGGGGGGTCAAAAACACCTCACATCTCATATTTACACTAAAATGCAATAAAAAAAATGTCATAAAAACAATAAAAATAAATTCCTTTTAAGAGTAGTCAACGCTATGGAGCCAAGTGGGGCCATCTTCCCCTCAGTTGGCAGCCAGCTAAGCAGGAGAGAGGACCTGATCATCTCCGTCACTACTGACGGCTCTGTTAAGCAGCGGAGACCACTGGAGCATGACGGGAGGGGGGGGGCCTCTCCCGCCCTGATAAACGTGATCTTGCGGCGAATCCACTGCAGAGACCACTTTTATCTTGAAGGGCCGCCATCAGAGGGGTACAGACAGTACACCTGTAAGGGGCCCGGTGGTCTCCAGGGCCCCGGATGGCAACCCCCCCTTTTTTTTAAACATTTTTTTTTGTTTGTCAGCACCCAAAGCCCCCCTGACCTCTAAGGGGCATGGGGGTCCCCAGTGCCCTGGATGGCATCCCCCTTTTATTACTAGTAAAAAAAATTAATAAAAAATAATAATTCTGTCCCTTATTTTGTAGGCGCTATAACGTTTGCGCAAACCAGTCGCTTATTTCGATTTTTTTTTTTTACTAAAAATATGTAGAATACGTATCGGCCTAAACTGAGGATAAAAAATGTTTTTTTTTTTAAAATTTAGCTATTTATTATAGCAACAAGTAAAAATGTATTTTATTTTTTTCAAAATTGTCGCTCTATTTTTGTTTATAGCGCAAAAAATAAAAACCGCAGAGGTGATCAAATACCACCAAAAGAAAGCTCTATTTGTGGGGAAAAAAGGACGTCAATTTTGTTTGGGAGCCACGTCGCACGACCGCGCAATTGTCAGTTACAGCGACGCAGTGCCGAATCGCAAAAAGTCCTCTGGGCAGGAAGGGGGTTTAAGGGCCAGATCCTCAAAAGGGATACGCCGGCGTATCTACTGATACGCCGTCGTATCCCTGTTCCTATCTTTGGAACTGATCCACAGAATCAGTTTACCATAGATAGGCAGAAGATCCGGCATGTGTAAGGGACTTACACTGCCGGATCTTAGGATGCAGTACCGCGGCCGCCGCTGGGGGCATTTCGCGTCGAAATGCCGCTTCGGGTATGCAAATTAGCACTTACGGAGATCCGCGAAGCTTTTACGCTTCGTTTTTTCTCCGTAAGTTTTAGTTTGCAAACGCAAAATTAGGGCTGCTTTTACAAAGTGTAAACTGTTTACGCCTTGTAAAAGCAGACCCTTCTGTCCAGTGACGCGGTTATTTTTTTGTTTTAAATTTTTTTTTTCCCGCCGTATCTTTTTTTTCCCCGACGCAACTTTATTGACCCGTCGCGATCCACAAAGCTCGGCGTAACGTAATTTCGCGCTATGCACGTCGGGAAAATGACGTCACGAGCATGCGCAGTACGGCCGGCGCGGGAGCGCGCCTAATTTAAATGGGAATCGCCCCCCATTTGAAGAGGAACGCCTTGCGCCGGCGGAATTTAAGTTACACAGCTGAAAATTTCTAGGTAAGTGCTTTGTGGATCGGGCACTTAGGTAGAAATTTTAAGGCAGTGTAACTTAAATGGGAAATTTTACGTTACGCCGGCTCTTTGTGGATCTGGCCCTAAGTGCCCAGTAAGGAAGTGGTTAAACAAAGCATTATATAACTAAACACATCAGATTTTAGTCGCCCTCCAAAGCACCCCAATGATTTTGCCAAAACACTGGATTCCATGAGCTCTTCCTCATAAACATGTACAGAACATCCCATAACTGAGCCTGAAGCCGACAGAAACAATAGAACAATGGATAAAGCCACGGAACAATAAAAACCTAATAAACCCGCCGCACCTCAACTATCTAGCACCGGTCTATGAGATACGTCTACAATATTCCAGCAGGGCGAGAAGTCAAATGATTTATCTTCATATAATTGATGAAGGATATTGTTCATAAATATTAAAATATAAAATTATGAGTGTTGCGCTGATACCAACATTTGCTGCTGTGAATACAATATGTGCCAATGATACCAAGTACACAAACTAAACAATATGAGGTACCAATCAATAGTGCAAAAAATGAGGAAAATTGCAGAGTGAATAACCCTCCTAATAACAAAAACCTAATGTACGTGAAAAACAGTAGAAGGAATAGGTAGTGTCACACTAGTTCCAAAAGGTCCTTTGATCAGCTACAAATCAGTACAATAGGCTTGACTAGGAGAGAAGCCGGAACCAGTCCTTTGATGTGATGTACTGCAACAACTGACTTTCCATTCATCCGGAATGAACCAGCTCATACAAGGAGAAAAAGAGACAAAAATAGTGCAAAACTGTATATAAAGGGGAACAAGGTAAGTAGTGTGGTAGATGCACTCACGAAACCCCAGATCAAGCTCAGCTTTCAGAAGACAGCTTTGAAACTGCCGCTCAGTGTTGTGATCTCCTCAATCAGATGAGTCTCCGTCGATCGCGTCACTAGGCTCCTCTCCCCACGCGTTGCGTCACTCGGCACGTGACTTACTCACGTGACATAGTACACACATAGTACCCTAAAATTGTCCCGAACAGAGTATTACACCCAACCAATCTCTGCCTTTCTCGTAGAACATACCCACCACTGGGGAGAGGTGCAGACTTGACCTTCCCCCTGGAGTCCTTTCAGCCGCTAGAGAGAAGACAGGGTGGCTGAGCTCACTCTGTCCTGTAGGAGAGGAGTGTGGAGGATATGACATTGTGCAAAATGTATAGGAGAGGAGTGTGGAGGGTATGACAGTGGGCAGTATGTACAGGAGAGGAGTGTGGAGGGTATGACAGTGGGCAGTATGTACAGGAGAGGAGTGTGGAGGGTATGATGGGGGCAGTATGTACAGGAGAGGAGTGTGGAGGGTATGACAGTGGGCGGTATGTACAGGAGGGGAGTGTGGAGGGTATGACAGTGGGCGGTATGTACAGGAGATGAGTGTGGAGGGGATGACAGTGGGCGGTATGTACAGAAGATGAGTGTGGAGGGTATGACAGAGGGCAGTATGTACAGGAGAGGAGTGTGGAGGGTATGACAGTGGGCGGTATGTACAGGAGAGGAGTGTGGAGGGTATGACAGTGGGCGGTATGTACAGGAGATGAGTGTGGAGGGAATGACAGTGGGCAGTATGTACAGGAGAGGAGTGTGGAGGGTATGGCAGTGAGAGGAGTGTGGAGGGTATGACAGTGGGCGGTATGTACAGGAGGGGAGTGTGGAGGGTATGATGGGGGCAGTATGTACAGGAGAGGAGTGTGGAGGGTATGACAGTGGGCAGTATGTACAGGAGGGGAGTGTGGAGGGTATGATGGGGGCAGTATGTACAGGAGAGGAGTGTGGAGGGTATGATGGGGCAGTGTGCACAGGAGAGGAGTGAGGAGAGTATGACAGTGGGCAGTATGTACAGGAGAGGAGTGTGGAGGTATGATGGGGGCAGTATGTACAGGAGAGGAGTGTGGAGGGTATGATGGGGCAGTGTGCACAGGAGAGGAGTGAGGAGAGTATGACAGTGAGCAGTATGTACAGGAGAGGGGTGTGGAGGGTATGACAGTGAGCAGTATGTACAGGAGAGGGGTGTGGAGGGTATGACAGTGGGCAGTATGTACAGGAGAAGAGTGTGGAGGATATGACAGTGGGCAATATGAACAGGAGAGGAGTGTGGAGGGTATGACAGTGGGCAGTATGTATAGGAGAGGAGTGTGGAGGGTATGATGGGGAAGTATGTACAGGAGAGGAGTGTGGAGGGTATGACAGTGGGCAGTATGTATAGGAGAGGAGTGTGGAGGGTATGATGGGGTAGTATGTATAGGAGAGGAGTGTGGAGGGTATGATGGGGCAGTATGTACAGGAGAGGAGTGTGGAGGGTATGATGGGGGCATTATGTACAGGAGAGGAGTGTGGAGGGTATGACAGTGGGCAGTATGTACAGGAGAGGAGTGTGGAGGGAATGACAGTGGGCAGTATGTAGAGGGCTGTTCACCCTTCTATAAGCAGTAGGGGTGGGGATTAATAAAGCAGCAGCAGGACTGAGCAAATTTCAGAGGGGGACACTGGGTTGCAGGCAATCAGTGTGGAGTAACCTCTAGCAACCGAATGGTGAGTGGTAATGTGCAGTAACCTCTATTAACCAAATGGTGACTTTTAATGTGTAGTAACCTCTAGTAACCGAATGGTGAGTGGTAATGCGTAGTAACCTCTAGCAACCAATCAATGAGCGACAATCAGTAACCTCTATCAACCAAATGGTGAGCGGTAATATGCAGTGACCTCTAGCAAGCAATCACTGAGCGGCAATCTGTAGTAACTTCTAGCAACCAATCAGCAAGCAATGTGAAGTAACCTCTAGCAACCAATTAATGAGCGGCAATTAGTGAGCAGCAACCTCTATCAACCAAATGGTGAGCCGTAATGTGTAGTAACCCCTAGCGCACGTCTTGGTACACAGATCAGCGTGTCAGACCAGCATCATTTACAAAAACCGGCTTGGGGTGCACACCCTGACCGTGCGCTGCCAGCCCGAAACTAGCCTGCCCAGCGTCTGCTATATGGGAAAAAAATATTCAGATCGCTTTTCAGAGAGCATTTGGCAGCTGATTTTAACCACTTTAACCCCACATTAGCATGCTGCAACCATGTACATTGCACACAGTTGTGGGGAACTTGCAGAGCGGCGCCATTCATTTGAATGGGTGACGTTCAACAGAGGGTATAATTCATGCCGCAGCTGTGAAGCAAAGCATTGTGGGTACAGAGTGTATACACCGGCAGGTGCTGCCTCTGTAGTTAAAGGGGATATTGGTAGAGGCACACAGGGGATGCCACAGGGGATGCCAGATTATCCCCTCCCAGCCAGCATAATTTATGCACAGCCTCTTTTTGCCGTGGCACGCTACGCTTGCCACAGGTCAATCTCCCCCCTAAATGTCCCTCATTCTCAACTTTAAAAGTAGTATGAAATATGTATATGAGAGGAGTATGTCCACCGTATAAGCTTCCCTTGCCCGGTTCCAGCAGTGTTGCCAACCGTCAGTATTTTTACTGGCAGCCATTTGTCCTCCTCATACTGCATCCCTCTCTGTGCCTGGTGTCCCTCTCTGTCCTTGTTGCACTGTGTCCCTCTCTGTCCTTGTTGCACTGCACCCCTCTCTGTGCCTGGTGTCCCTCTCTGTCCTTGTTGCACTGTGTCCCTCTCTGTCCTTCTCATACTGCATCCCTCTCTGTCGCCTGTGTCCCTCTCTGTCCCCGTCGCACTGCGTCCCTCTCTGTCCTTCTCATACTGCATCCCTCTCTGTGCCCGGTGTCCCTCTCTGTCCTTGTTGCACTGCATCCCTCTCTGTGCCTGGTGTCCCTCTCTGTCCTTGTTGCACTGTGTCCCTCTCTGTCCTTCTCATACTGCATCCCTCTCTGTCGCCTGTGTCCCTCTCTGTCCCCGTCGCACTGCGTCCCTCTCTGTCCTTCTCATACTGCATCCCTCTCTGTGCCCGGTGTCCCTCTCTGTCCTTGTTGCACTGCATCCCTCTCTGTCCTTGTTGCACTGCATCCCTCTCTGTCCTTGTTGCACTGCATCCCTCTCTGTGCCTGGTGTCCCTCTCTGTCCTTGTCATACTGCATCCCTCTCTGTCCCCATCGCACTGCATTCCTCTCTGTCCTTGTCATACTGTGTCCCTCCCTGATCCCTGTAGTGTGTGGGGGGATTTGTGCTACTTGTTCTCAACAACAGAAAAGTAACATTCACTTATAGCAAGGAATGAAGCTGTGATTTAAAAGAGGCAAGATTTCTAAAACAAAACTTGGTTTTACAGAGAAAAGACTTTCCATAAAAGGTAAATCTGTGTCTGTGTCGTTTGTTTAGGCCATAAATAATAATATGATATTAGGTGTTTTTTACTCCAGGAATGTATAATGAGTAGAGAAATGCTGAAACGATGGATTATTTAACTAAACACATTCGATTTAGTAGAATAAGATGATTTTGCCAAAATGAACAATGGATTTCATGAACTCGTTATCCAATCCACATAAACATCAGAAACATGGACAGAACATCCCATGACAGGTTGTGCCCAAGGCAGACGGAAACAATAGAACAATGGGACACGTAATAATAACCCCGCCCTCACCTCAAACTATCTACAGTGGTCTATGAGATACTTCTACAATATTCCAGCTGTGTGAAAAGTGAAATTATTTATCTCATATATTTTATGCGGAATATTGTTCACAAATATTATTGTCCCAAGTGAATGAGCCTTTTCTATTTTTCAGCATCAAATAAGTAGTTGTCCATCATTTTCTCAGACACCCCGTGCCCCTAATAGACAAAGGGGGGACTTACACATAAGAGGGGTCTGGGCTGCTGAGAAAGGAGTTTCCCGACCTCTCTTAGGTAAGCTGGGTTCCACGGGCCCCCCACCCAAAGTGACTCCCGTCACATATCTCTTCTTTCAGGAGCAGGCTCACACACAAAGGAGCCCCCGGACAGGTTGATTTCGGAGTTAGTCCATAGTACCACCCCACGCCCGTACCCACACAGTACACTAAACCAATTGTCCGAAACAGTACAGGAGAGGAGTGTTGAGGGTATGACAGTAGGTAGTATGTACAGGAGAGGAGTGTGAAGGGTATGACAGTGAGCAGTATGTACAGGAGAGGAGTGTGGAGGGTATGACAGTGGGCAGAATGTACAGGAGGGGAGTGTGGAGGGTATGACAGTGGGCATTATATACAGGAGAGGCATGTAGAGAGTATGACAGTGGGCAGTATGTACAGGAGAGGAGTGTGGAGGGTATGACAGTGGGCAGAATGTACAGGAGGGGAGTGTGGAGGGTATGACAGTGGGCATTATATACAGGAGAGGCATGTAGAGAGTATGACAGTGGGCAGTATGTACAGGAGAGGAGTGTGGAGGGTATGACAGTGGGCAGTATGTACAGGAGAGGAGTGTAGAGGGTATGACAGTGGGCAGTATGAACAGGAGAGGAGTGTGGAGGGTATGACAGTGAGCAGTATGTACAGGAGAGGAGTGTAGAGGGGATGACAGTGGGCGGTATGTACAGGAGAGGAGTGTGGAGGGGATGACAGTGGGCAGTATGTACAGGAGAGGAGTGTGGAGGGGATGACAGTGGGCAGTATGTACAGGAGAGGAGTGTGGAGGGTATGACAGTGGGCAGTATGTACAGGAGAGGAGTGTGGAGGGTATGATGGGGGCAGTATGTACAGGAGAGGAGTGTGGAGGGTATGATAGTGAGCAGTATGTACAGAAGAGGAGTGTAGAGGGTATGACAGTGGGCGGTATGTACAGGAGAGGAGTGTGGAGGGTATGATAGTGAGCAGTATGTACAGGAGAGGAGTGTGGAGGGTATGACAGTGGGCAGTATGTACAGGAGAGGAGTGTGGAGGGTATGATAGTGAGCAGTATGTACAGGAGAGGAGTGTGGAGGGTATGATAGTGAGCAGTATGTACAGGAGAGGAGTGTGGAGGGTATGATAGTGAGCAGTATGTACAGGAGAGGAGTGTGGAGGGTATGACAGTGAGCAGTATGTACAGGAGAGGAGTGTGGAGGATATGACAGTGGGCAGTATGTACAGGAGAGGAGTGTGGAGGGGTATGACAGTGGGCAGTATGTACAGGAGAGGAGTGTGGAGGGTATGACAGTGAGCAGTATGTACAGGAGAGGAGTGTGGAGGGTATGACAGTGAGCAGTATGTACAGGAGAGGAGTGGGGAGGGTATGACAGTGAGCAGTATGTACAGGAGAGGAGTGTGGAGGTAATGACAGTGGGCAGTATGTACAGGAGAGGAGTGTGGAGAGTATGACAGTGGGCATTATGTACAGGAGAGGCGTGTAGAGAGTATGACAGTGGGCAGTGTGTACAGGAGAGGAGTGTAGAGGGTATGACAGTGGGCATTTTTACAGGAGAGGAGTGTGGAGGGTATGATGGGGGCAGTATGTACAGGGGAGAAGTGTGGAGGGTTTGGGGTGTGACAGTGGACACTATGTACAGGAAAGGAGTGTCTAATGCCTATTGTCATAACCTCCACACTCATATGCTGTACATAGTGCCCACTGTCATACCCTCCACACTCCTCTCCTGTACATAGTGCCCACTGTCATACCCTCCACACTCCTCTCCTGTACATAGTGCCCACTGTCATAACATTCCTTCTGGAATAGTAATGACCAGAACCTTCTCCATGCTTCCCTTACTACAGAAGAATCATTGTACTATCTCAGGAAGTTAAAAGATTCTGTTTAGCAATATTGATCAAATATTGCCAGCTGGTCCTACGCAAAAAAAAAAAAACAAGTTCTGAAATGTGACCAGCGGTGACATAGCTCCGCCCCCCAGTCCTATAAATACAGGGGCCCGGGGCCACTACACAGTTCATAGCAGAGTTTGCAGAACATCATGATGAAAGCTGTGATCTCTCTCCTATTCCTGGGGCTCCTCTTCCTCCATGGTAAGTAAGAATATTTCTTATTATACATTGTGTCTTATTATCCGGGAGTCCCGTGTGTAACAATGTATTGTCCATAACACAACATCTACACCAGCAGGACACTGACTTTGTTTTCATTCCAATTTCTTCTCCTGAATATTTGTTACTTTATATTGAATCTCCTGCCGGGAAGAAATAAAATGCAGCCCACATTACACATTGTTAGGCACACAGTTAACCCCTTGATTGCTGCTAGATGTTACCCCCCTTCCAAACCAGTGTCATTAGTACAGTGACAGTATACAGTATTAGCACTGATCAGTGCATTAGTGTCACTATTGATGTCAGTTAGTCAGTTAGTGACCCTCCCAGATAGTGTCTGTTAGTGGCAGATTGTCCACCACACCATCACAGTCACACTATAAATCACTGATCACCATCATTTAACGTATATCACTGTGTAGAGCTGCACAATTATTTGTTAAAGAATCGAGATCACGATCTTAACACAGCATTTTCCTGATTCAGTGCAGAGAGTTCTCTGCACCAGCCGACAGCAGACAGCCAGCCAAGTTTATTGGAACATCGCTCAGGCGACATAAAGAGAAACATTGTAATATTTTTTTCATTTATAGTTCTGTCTGGAATGAAGTTCTGTCTGTAGATGAGGGCAGTTTAACCGCATAAAGCGGAGTTCCACCCAAAAATGGAACTTCTGCTTTTAGGATTTTCCCCCCTCCAGTGTCACATTTGGCACCTTTTAATACAGGTAATTTCTCCCACTTCTGGGCATTGATCGCTGCAGTATCTGTGGCGATCTACACCATGTCCGGCCCCTCCTTCGTCCCCCCCACTGTATTCTGGGAGACACACAGGACCCAGAAGACAGCAGGGACCAGTGAGATTGCACAGGGCGACTCACACATGCGCAGTTGGGAGGGAGGCTGCTTCACTTCCTGATTCCCTTACCGAAGATGGCAGCGCCTCCACCCGGAAGCCGAGGGACAGATCGGCTTCGGGTGAGGGCATCGCGGGCGCCCTGGGCGGGTATGAGTCCTAATATTAACAGTCAGCAGCTGGAGTATTTGTAGCTGCTGACTTTTAATTGAGGTGTTCTGTTGTCCTGGGCAGGGCTTGTCCTGGGCGGGGCTTGTCCCTGGGCGGGGCTTGTCCCTGGGTAGGGTTTGTCCCTGGGCGGGGCTTGTCCCTGGGTAGGGTTTGTCCCTGGGCGGGGCTTGTCCTGGGTGGGGCTTGTCCTGGGCGGGGCTTGTCCCTGGGCGGGGCTTGTCCTGGGCAGGGCTTGTCCCTGGGCAGGGCTTGTCCTGGGTAGGGCTTGTCCCTGGGCGGGGCTTGTCCTGGGCAGGGCTTGTCCTGGGCGGGGCTTGTCCTGGGTAGGGCTTGTCCCTGGGCGGGGCTTGTCCTGGGTAGGGCTTGTCCCTGGGCGGGGCTTGTCCTGGGTAGGGCTTGTCCTGGGTGGGGCTTGTCCCTGGGCGGGGCTTGTCCTGGGTAGGGCTTGTCCTGGGCGGGGCTTGTCCTGGGTAGGGCTTGTCCCTGGGCAGGGCTTGTCCTGGGTAGGGCTTGTCCCTGGGCAGGGCTTGTCCTGGGTGGGGCTTGTCCCTGGGCGGGGCTTGTCCTGGGCGGGGCTTGTCCATGGGCGGGGCTTGTCCTGTGCGGGGCGTGTGCCTGGGCGGGGCTTGTCCTGGGTAGGGCTTGTCCCTGGGCAGGGCTTGTCCTGGGTAGGGCTTGTCCCTGGGCGGGGCTTTGTCCTGGGGCAGGGCTTGTCCCTGGCGGGGCTTGTGATGTCAGTGGATGAGAGGCAGTGTGATGTCAGTAGAAGAGGTTGGAGGCTCTCTGTCTGTGTCCTGATAATCTCTCTCTATATTCTTCTAGGGGAGGCTCTGCAGTGCTATAAGGGATCCTGTACTGGGAGACCAACATGTAGCTTACCAGTGGAGATCTGTACAGGTGACCAGGACCAATGCGTCCGCAGATATGGGATTCGCACACCCAAGGGTATATCTGCCAATCACCGCGGCGGTAAGTGTCTTCTATATTATTAGACCCGTTCTTACTTCTTTATCATTTAAAGTAGCAGTCCAGACAACGTTTTTTTCTAATCCCCCCTCTGGCCCCCCCTTCAGCCCGGCACAGTTGTAGCGCCTCCTCTCCTGTAGTAATGGGGTGAATGGAACAAGTAGTATTGTGTGTATATAAATGTCTATAAAGAACAGAAAAAAGTCCAACTGGGGCATTCGTCTACGTCAAGTGGCGTTCAGGTAGTATATTGGCAGGTTAGGGTGATATATAGTGCCAGGTCAGGATGGTATATAGTGCCAGGTTAGGGTGGTATATAGTTCTAGGTCAGGGTGGTATATAGAGACAGGTCAGGGTGGTATATAGAGACAGGTCAGGGTGGTATATAGAAACAGGTCAGGGTGGTATATAGAGACAGGTCAGGGTGGTATATAGTGCCAGGTTAGGGTGGTATATAGTTCTAGGTCAGGGTGGTATATAGAGACAGGTCAGGGTGGTATATAGAGACAGGTCAGGGTGGTATATAGAGACAGGTCAGGGTGGTATATAGAAACAGGTCAGGGTGGTATATAGAGACAGGTCAGGGTGGTATATAGTGCCAGGTCAGGGTGGTATATAGAGACAGGTTTGGGTGGTATATAGAGACAGGTCAGGGTGGTATATAGAGACGGGTTAGGGTGGTATATAGTGCCAGGTCAGGATGGTATATAGAGACAGGTCAGGGTGGTATATAGAGACAGGTCAGGGTGGTATATAGAGACAGGTCAGGGTGGTATATAGTGCCAGGTTAGGATGGTATATAGAGACAGGTCAGGGTGGTATATAGTGCCAGGTCAGGGTGGTATATAGTGCCAGGTCAGGGTGGTATATAGTGCCAGGTTAGGGTGGTATATAGTGCCAGGTCAGGGTGGTATATAGTGCCAGGTTAGGGTGATATATAGTGCCAGGTCAGGGTGATATATAGTGCCATGTTAGGGTGGTATATAGAGACAGGGTAGGGTGGTATATCGAGACAGGGTAGGGTGGTATATAGAGACAGATTAGGGTGGTATATAGTGCCAGGTCAGGGTGGTATATAGAGACAGGTTAGGGTGGTATATAGAGACAGGTCAGGGTGGTATATAGAGACAGATTAGGGTGGTATATAGAGACAGGTCAGGGTGGTATATAGAGACAGGTTAGGGTGGTATATAGAGATGGGTTAGGGTGGTATATAGAGACGGGTCAGGGTGGCATATAGAGACAGGTTAGGGTGGTATATAGTGCCAGGTCAGGGTGGTATATAGAGACAGGTCAGGGTGGTATATAGAGACAGGTCAGGGTGGTATATAGAGACAGGTTAGGGTGGTATATAGTGCCAGGTCAGGGTGGTATATAGAGACAGGTCAGGGTGGTATATAGAGACAGGTTAGGTTGGCATGTAGTGACAGTGTGCATTGCTCATGTCAGAAGATTCCCGGGCTTTTGTGGTCTCTCCTCCTCTTTCTTCTTTAGCTGCGGGAGGGGGTCAGCCTGAGGGGAGGAGTCTGTAGGAGGAGTGGAGGAGGCAACCACACCCCAACCCCAGGCGGTCTGTAGTGGGTGGAGCCTGCTGGGCCCCTCCTGCAACTTTGCTTTCTCTCCTTGTGCAGGGTGACTGGTCTTGTCTCCGCCCCTCCTGTGCTTTTCTACAGGCAGCCTGTAGTGGGTGGAGCTTGCCACTGCCACGTCTACCCCCCCCCCCCCCAGGTATAACACTCTCCAGCATGTGACGCAAAGAAATAAAATGAATAGAGTTCACTTTATCAATTGTATTTCTTTGAGTCACATGCTGGAGAGTCTCCTACCTGGAAAAGGTTGATTGCTCCTGATTGGCCCAATGAATTTGCGCTGGAAGTGGAACCGACACATCAGGTTTAATATTAATTTAATAAAGTGGTGAAAAATAAATTAAAGTCAGCCGCTACAAACACTGTACTGCTGACCTTTAATATAAGGACACTTACCTGTCCAGGGATCCCGAGATGTCCCCCCCCCCCCACCCCGGGGCGATCCATCCATTGGCTCGGGTGTAGGCGTCAGCATTGCAAGTAAGGGAAACTGGGAGTGAAGCTTCATAGACTATAGATTTACTGCTGGTTTCCTACCGCACGTGCGCGAGTCTCGCTGTGCTTTCTGAATGGTCCCGCCATCTTTTGGGACACACAGAGGTCCCAGAAGTTGGTGAAGGGGAAGGAGGAGGGGGGGCCGGACATGATGTAGATCGCCGTGCAGCGATCTTACCAGGAAGAGAGAGCGAGTACCTGTCAAAACCAGATACCCGCTACCCCCCCCCCCCCCCCAAAAAAAGTGCCAAATGTGACAGTGGAGGGTGCAAACAAGCAGAGCTTCCCCTTTTGGATGGAGCTTCACTTTAACCAATTCACCCCCGGAAGAATTTACCCCCCTTTCCTGACCAGAGCACTTTTTGCCATTCGGCACTGCATCGCTTTAACTGACAATTGCACGGTCGTGCGACGTGGCTCCCAAACAAAATTGGCGTCCTTTTTTTCCCACAAACAGAGATTTCTTTTGGTGGTATTTGATCACCTCTGCGGTTTTTTATTTTTTGCACTATGAAAAAAAATAGAGCGACAATTTTGAAAAAAATATTTTTTACTTTTTGCTATAATAAACATCCCCCAAAAATATAAAAAAAAAACATTTTTTCCTCGGTTTAGTCCGATACATATTCTTCCACATATATTTTGGTAAATAAAATCGCAATAAGCGTTTATTGATTGGTTTGCGCAAAAGTTATAGCGTCTACAAAATAGGGGATAGATTTATGGCATTTTTATTATTCATTTTTTTATTTATTAGTAATGGCGGCGATCAGCGATTTTTATCGTGACTGCGACATTATGGCGGACACATCGGACACTTCTGATGCTATTTTGGGACCATTGTCATTTTTACAGCGACCAGTGCTATAAAAATGCACTGATTACTGCGTAAATAACACTGGCAGGGAAGGGGTTAACCAGTAGGGGGCGAGGAAGGGGTTAAGTGTGTCCTAGGGAGTGATTCTAACTGTGTGGGGGCTGGGCTACAAGTGACAACAGTTATCACTACTCCCGATGACAGGGAGCAGTAGATTAGTGTCCCCGTTCTGCAGCTCCGTGACACGCGATCGTGAGACACCGGCGGACATCAAGTCCGTGGGTCCCGCGGGCACAGAGCTCGCGGCAGGGGCAAATTCAAAGCAACCTACCTGTACGTTGCTTTGCGCAGCCGTGCCATTCTTCCGACATATCTACAGGAGGCGGGTGGCAAGCAGTTAATATTATTATTATTATTATACACTATGGGCTAGATTCACGTAGAATCGCGTAACTTTGTGCGGGCGTAACGTATCCTATTTACGTTACGCCTCTGCAACTTTTACAGGCAAGTGCAGTATTCTCAAAAAAAAGTTGCGGCGGCGTAGCGTAAATAGACAGGCGTAAGCCCGCCTAATTCAAATTGTGAAAAGGTGGCGTGTGTTATGTAAACAGGCTTGACCCGACGTGATTCACGTTTTTCCCGAACGGCGCATTCGCCGTCCGTGGAATTTCCCAGTGTGCATTGCTCCAAAGTACGCCGCAAGGACGTCATTGGTTTCGACGTGAATGACGTCCAGCCCATTCATGGACGACTTACGCAAGCGACGTAACTTTTTCAAATTTCGACGCGGGAACGACGGCCATACTTAACATTGATACGCCGCACTTACGCCAGCATATAGCAGGGGTAACTATACGCCAGAAAAAGCCTAACGTAAACGGCGTAACTGTATTGCGTCAGTCGGGCGTACGTTTGTGAATTCGCGTATCTAGCTGATTTACATATTTTGATGCGTAAATCAGCATACACGCCCCTAGCGGTCAGCGTAAAAATGCAGTTACGATCCGACGGCGTAAGAGACTTACACCTGTCGGATCTAATAGATATCTATGCGTAACTGATTCTAAGAATTAGGCGCATAGACATGACCGGCCGGACGCAGAGATACGACGGCGTATCTGGAGATACACCGTCGTATCTCCTCTAAGAATTTGGCCCTATTTATATAGCGCCAACAGTTTACGCAGCGCTTTACAATGTAATCATATGAAAACAATGTAATTAATGTACGATGAATACAATGTAATATGATTATTATTACATATCATTCCCAGTACGCAGGTCATTTTCATTTTCTTTTCCCCCAAACATTTGGGCGTTGATGTGTGAAAATCCGTTACTATTGTGTGGCCCTCTGGACGTGTCGGGGGCCGCATCGGAGACCCTCTATAATTTTTAAGTTGACCATCGCTGCTTTAACCCCTTAAATACCAGGACAGCCATAAACATACCTTGGTAGCAAAGGGGTTAAAAGGAAGATGAAATCCCAACTCACCCGACACGGAATTTTCTCTTTCTCTCTGTCGCGATTATTGAATCATTTCCTTTCATTTGTTTCTAATCGTCTTTTATTACATTCTGTTGTAATTTCAGAACTAACATGGACCACCCAGGGGTGCGCTACAAAAGCAACCTGTCTGGAGTTGAAACCAATGAAACATCATTCAAGGTGCTGCTCTGGAGACCTCTGTAACGCTCCAAAAGAAATGTGATGGGGCGGAGCTCACTACGGGATGGAGGGCGGAGCTCACCACGGGATGGAGGGCGGAGCTCACCACGGGATGGAGGGCGGAGCTCACCACGCCAAGGATGTGATCAATCATTACATTTCCTGCCTGATTTATAAATCCCAATCAATCAATGTTATATTATCTGCTCATCACCTCCATAATAAAATCATATGCAGTCATATATAAGAGTCGCACTGTTTACTCCTAATCAATATTCTTATCAGATATCTCCAATCCTGTAAACTGATCATTTCATCATTTATTTTTTTAATCATTTACATACAGTCTGTATAAAGTCCAAAACCATCATAAAGTTATAAAATAAATCAGCCCCCTTATGTATAAATAGATAAGGGGGGGATATGATCTCCATGTATAAATATATAAGGGGGGGATATGATCTCCATGTATAAATACATAAGGGGGGGGGGTATGATCTCCATGTATAAATATATAAGGGGGGGGATATGATCTCCATGTATAAATACATAAGGGGGGGATATGATCTCCATGTATAAATACATAAGGGAGGATATGATCTCCATGTATAAATACATAAGGGGGGATAGGATCTCCATGTATAAATACATAAGGGGGGTGATATGATCTCCATGTATAAATACATAAGGGGGGGTATGATCTCCATGTATAAATATATAAGGGGGGGGATATGATCTCCATGTATAAATACATAAGGGGGGGATATGATCTCCATGTATAAATACATAAGGGGGGATATGATCTCCATGTATAAATACATAAGGGGGATATGATGTCCATGTATAAATACTTAAGGGGGGATATGATCTCCATGTATAAATACATAAGGGGGGATATGATCTCCATGTATAAATACATAAGGGGGGGTATGATCTCCATGTATAAATACATAAGGGGGGGTATGATCTCCATGTATAAATATATAAGGGGGGGGATATGATCTCCATGTATAAATACATAAGGGGGGATATGATCTCCATGTATAAATACATAAGGGGGGATATGATCTCCATGTATAAATACATAAGGGGGGGATATGATCTCCATGTATAAATACATAAGGGGGGATATGATCTCATGTATAAATACATAAGGGGGGGATATGATCCTCCATGTATAAATACATATGGGGGGGGATATGATCTCCATGTATAAATACATAAGGGGGGGGGGGGGTATGATCTCCATGTATAAATACATAAGGGGGGGATATGATCTCCATGTATAAATACATAAGGGGGGTATGATCTCCATGTATAAATACATACGGGGGGGGGTATGATCTCCATGTATAAATACATAAGGGGGGATATGATCTCCATGTATAATACATAAGGGGGGATATGATCTCCATGTATAAATACATAAGGGGGGGATATGATCTCCATGTATGAATACATAAGGGGGATATGATCACCAAACATCATACAAACATATATATCTGTTAAAATGTATTTAAAACTCACATGTGGGACAATAATAAGAGGCACATGGTGGAAGGTTGTTCGTCCCGGTGGTGAATCGATCGATCGCACTGGTCCGGGGTGGAGAGATGTCCTGACGCTCTGACGGCGGTGGTTACAACGCACAGCATTCACGATATCAGCGCTGCCATCTAGTGGGAAAAATTGATTACAACTTCAACCGGCTGCATTCACTTGTTATCCAGGGAGAAAACTATTTTAACGGCAATTGAAAATAATATCAGATATCACACAGTACATCTCTGTCATTAATATACATATTAAATTATCATCAGAACAATTCACAAAAAAGTAAAAATAGAGATAGAAATAATAATAATAACAACATCACTGGCAATGAATCCTATGGGGCAGATCCACAGAAGAATTACGCCGCGTATCTCTTGATACGCCGCGTAATTTCAAATTTTGCGCGTCATATCTTTGTTTTGTGTCTACAAAACAAGATAGACTGTATCTCGGATCGATCCGACAGGCGTATGTCTTAGTACGCCGTCGGATCTTAGGTGCAAATTTTCGATGGCCGCTAGGTGGTGTTTGCGTCGAGTTCCACGTCGAGTTCCACGTCGAGTATGCAAATTAGCTAGTTACGGCGATCCACGAACGTACGTCCGGCCAGCGCATTTTTTTTACATCGTTTGCGTTCGGCTTTTTCCGGCGTATAGTTAAACCTGCTATTATGAGGCGTACTCAATGTTAAGTATGGCTGTCATTCCCACCTCGCATTTTGAATTTTTTACGTCGTTTGCGTAAGTCGTTCGCGAATAGGGATTTGAGTAGAATGACGTCACCGTCTTAAACATTGGCTTGTTCCGGTTTCATTTCGAACATGCGCACTGGGATACCCCCACGGACGGCGCATGCGCAGTTAAAAAAACCCGTTTACGTCGGGTCACAACGTATTTGCATAAAACACACCCCCATCACAGAGATTTGAATGCCGCGCCATTACGCCACCAAAGATACACTACGCCGCCGTAACTTACGGCGCAAATTCTTTGAGGATTCGGAAAAAAAAATAAGTTACGGCGGCGTAGTGTATCTTAGATACGCTACGCCCAGCGGATTAATACGCGAAGGTACATGGATCTACCCCTATACCTTTATTACTATATTTGCTAAGTAACGGGTGTTATATTACTCAAAGGGAAATTTTTATTTTGGGAGGAGAAATTGAGGAGTAAAGAGGGAAGGGGGGGGGGTGTAGGGAGATTTTTTTGGTAGATTAAAATAAATAAAAACATGGCAAATCCATCACCTGATCCACAAAACCATGTATTGAGGATATAGAGTTTATTGAGTTTATAATGTAAACTCAAAAACAAGGGCCGAGAACACTAATACACCAAAACTCATTATATATTATGGTCACTTACTATTATAAGAGTTTCCCACCACCTCTGCCATCTTATTCCCCCGATTCATCAAACAAAAGGGGAAAATACATTTTCTGTGAAGAGAAGGGAGGGAAAAAAATAATGTTAACCTGGATGTTACACAATGGTGGCTTCTTCTAATTCTTCATTTAGACCACTCGGGGATCGGGTATTAAGAGAATAGATCTAAAATGTTTCACGCTCACAGTGCCTATGGAATCTCTCAGCATCCGAGAGGTTCCTTGTTATCTGCTCAATTACCCAAACTTCCAATCCTGCAGATCATTGTTTATGGTGTTTAGCAAAATGGCGGGGGACACCGTGTTCGTCTGCTTCTACCCATCTACGGGGTTCTCCAAATCTTTCTCTGAGTGGGCGGATCGTTATCCCTATAGATAGTAAATTGCAAGGGCAGCTTAAACAATATACCACATGGTCAGAAGAACAGTTATAAAATTCTTCAAACTTGAAGGTTTTACCTTTGGCGGAATTTTTTTTTTTAACAAATGCGCAGGTTTTGCATAAAGTTTTTTGCACCTATACATGCCTGCCAGAGCTGCGGAGAGGGAGTACCCAACAGGGGTTTTAGTTTGCTTGGGGTTTTTTTATTTTTGAGATTGGGTGCTTTTCTGTAGGTTATTCATGGTTGTTCTGGGAGAAGGGGTTTGAGGTGAGGATCCTCAAGTAATATTTTCCAATGTTTTCTCAAAATGTGCTCCATTTTTTTTGTGTTCTTTATACAATCTGGTGATGAATCGAATAGTTTGATCAAATGGTTCTGTCGGGAAAGGTTTCACCTGTTGGTGGCGCTGTCGGTTCTTTGGATCGCAGTGCTGGTGTCTCTTGACAGTCTGCAGTTGTCAAAGTTTATTTTCACCTGCTGCTGTCACTGTTAGATCTTTGGGCCGCATGTCCACCAGCGGGTGTCTCCTGCCAGGGTGGAAGCTTAGATCACCCCCTGCGATCAGGGCTGATCGCAGGTGTGTGTATATATATATATACCCGCTATTGATTACACTCAATGCCTTGGTATTGCCTTGAGTCCTGATCTGAACCTGAGCCTGAACCTGTTCCTGTTTTTGTGATCCTGATCCTGTTGATCCTGTTATCCTGTTTCTCTGCCCTGCAGCCTGATCCCATCCACCTTCTCCCTGTCCTGCTCCTTGCCCCCATCTGCTGATCTCCTGTGTATGACCCCGGCCTGGCTATGTTTATGATTCCGGTATTCCCCTTTTATTTGTTCTTGGTTGTGTACTCTGTTGTTGTCTGTGGGTCACCGTCTTGTTGTTGGTTTATTGTATACAGAGTGTATACGCTCTCAAAGCAGCATACGAAGGAGAATCTTGTCTTCTGATACTGTTGGACCTAAGCGCAGCATTTGATACAGTAGACCACAAATTATTGCTGACTCGCCTAGGTGAAGTAGCTGGAGTCGCTGTCTCGGATCTACCCTGGTTCTCCTCCTTCTTGGAAAACCGATCACAAATAGTGAAACTTGGTCCTTTCACTTCTGAAAAACGCACAGTGTCATGCGGAGTCCCTCAGGGATCCCCCTTGTCGCCTGTACTATTCAATATCTATCACCCTAACTTCAAGAGGGAAGTTTCAGGAAAAAATCTTTCCACAGCCCCCTTTGTATAACACGCAGGTACAGTTTTCCCTCTATTGTATTTTCAGGGTAAAAGAGTGAGTGTTATACACCAATAAATACAGTACTTTATCACTTGTCTGGGGTCTTCTCTGTACGAGTCTAGTGCCAAAAGAAGAGATGTGTGACGGGAGTCACTTTGGGTGGGGGGCCCATGGAACCCAGCTTATCTAAGAGCTAAGAGAGGTCGGGAAACTCCTTTCTCAGCAGCCCAGACCCCTCTTATGTGTAAGTCCCCCTGTGTCTATTAGGGGCACGGGGTTACAGAGAAAATGATGGACAACTACCGTATTTATCGGCGTATACCGCGCACTTTTTTGCCCTGAAAATCAGGGCAAAATCGTGGGTGCGCGAAATACGCCGATACCCGCTTTCCCGCGCCGAGGAGGAATATTGTAGAAGTGTCTCAGACATAGACCATTGCTAGATAGTTTGAGGTGGGGGTGGGGTTATGTGTTTAACGTGAAGTGCCTGTATCCCATTGTTCTATTGTTTCTGTCTGCCTTGGGCGCAAACTGTTATGGGATGTTCTGTCCATGTTTATGTGCTTTAGTTTACGAGTTCATGAAATCCAGTGTTAGTTTTGGCAAAATCATTTTCGTGAACTAAAATTGAATGTGTTTACTTAAGTAATATATTTTTTAAGCATTTCTATAGAATTTAAAAACTCATTATACACTCCTAGAGTAAAAAAAACACCTAATATCATGTTATGACATCTCCAGAGCCTCTCCAAGCCTATGGAACTCCTTACCTCAATCTGTTCGTCTTTCTCCTTCTCTATTAGCTTTTAGAGGATCCCTGAAAACCCTCCACACTCCTCTCCTGTACATACTGCCCACTGCCATACCCTCCACACTCCTCTCCTGTACATGCTGCCCACTGTCATCCCCTCCACACTCCTCTCCTGTACATACTGCCCACTGTCATACCCTCCACACTCCTCACCTGTACATACTGCCCCCATCATACCCTCCACCATCCTCTCCTGTACATACTGCCCACTGTCATACCCTCCACACTCCTCTCCTGTACATACTGCCCACTGCCATACCCTCCACACTCCTCTCCTGTACATTGTGCGTACTGTCATCCCCTCCTGTACATACTGCCCACTGTCATCCCCTCCTGTACATACTGCCCACTGTCATCCCCTCCACACTCCTCTCCTGTACATACTGCCCAATGTCATACCCTCCACACTCCTCTCCTGTACATACTGCCCACTGTCATCCCCTCCACACTCCTCTCCTGTACATAGTGCCCACTGCCATTCCCCCCACACTCCTCTCCTGTACATACTGCCCACTGCTATACCCTCCAAACTCATTTCCTGTACATACTGCCCACTGTCATACCCTCCACACTCCTCTCCTGTACATACTGCCCATTGTCATACCCTCCACACTCCTCTCCTGTACATAGTGCCCACTGTCATACCCTCCACACTCCTCTCCTGTACATACTGCCCCCATCATACCCTCCACACTCCTCTCCTGAACATACTGCCCACTGTCATACCCTCCACACTCCTCTCCTGTACATACTGCCCACTGTCATACCCCCCCACACTACTCTCCTGTACATACTGCCCACTGTCATACCCCCCACACTCCTCTCCTGTACATACTGCCCATTGTCATACCCTCCACACTCCTCTCCTGTGCATACTGCCCCCATCATACCCTCCACACTCCTCTCCTGTACATACTGCCCCATCATACCCCCCACACTCCTCTCCTGTACATACTGCCCCCACCATACCCTCCACACTCCTCTCCTGTACATACTGCCCCCACCATACCCTTCACACTCCCCTCCTACACACATTTCCTCTTGTCATACACTGCGCTCTCCTCTAACGCACGTTGTGATTTTCCTAACCTCACCTGTTCCGGAATGGAAACACTTAAACACAACCATGTTGCAGAATTCCGAACATTCCTTCTGGAATAATGATGACCAGAACCTTCTCCATGCTTCCCTTACTACAGAGGAATCATTGTACTGTCTCAGGAAGTGAACAGATTCTGATTAACAATATTGATCAAATATTGCCAGCTGGTCCTACGCAAAAAAAAAAAAAGTTCTGAAATGTGACCAGCGGTGACATAGCTCCGCCCCCCAGTCCTATAAATACAGGGGCCCGGGGCCACTACACAGTTCATAGCAGAACCTGCAGAACTTCATAATGAAAGCAGCGATCACTTTCCTATTCCTGGGGCTCCTCCTCCTCCATGGTAAGTAAGAATATTTCTTATTATACTATTGTGTCTTATTATCCGAGAGTCCCGTGTGTAACAATGTATTGTCCATAACACAACATCTACACCAGCAGGACACTGACTTTGTTTTCATTCCAATTTCTTCTCCTGAATATTTGTTACTTTATATTGAATCTCCTGCCGGGAAGAAATAAAAATCAGCCCACATTACACATTGTTAGGCACACAGTTAACCCCTTGATTGCTGCTAGATGTTACCCCCTTCCAAACCAGTGTCATTAGTACAGTGGCAGTATACAGTATTAGCACTGATCAGTGTATTAGTGTCACTATTGGTGTCAGTTAGTCAGTTAGTGACCCTCCCAGAGAGTGTCTGTTAGTGGCAGATTGTCCACCACACCATCACAGTCACACTATAAATCACTGATCACCATCATCACAATATAGCATCTATAACTGTGTAGAGCTGCATTATTAATAGTTAAAGAATCGAGATCTCGATTCTACCCCCCCTCACGATCTTATCACAGCATTTTCCCGATTCAGTGCAGAGAGTTCTCTGCTCCAGCCGTCTGCTGTCAAGAAAAAAAAAAACAGCCAAGTTTATCACAACATCACTCAGGTGAGATAAAGATAAACATTGTAACTCTTTGTTCTTTTAAAGATCAAAGGAAAGAACTTCTGTCTGTAGATCTTAAAGACTTAAAGGCTCGGATTCACAGACACTGGCGCATATTTATGCCGCCGTAGCGTATCTCCTTTACGCCACGCCGACGCAGCGCAGAGAGGCAAGCACTGAATTCACAAAGCACTTCCTCCCAAAACTGCGCTGGGTTTCCAAGGCGCAAGTCGGCATAGGTGGAAGTGGGCGTGAGCCATGCTAATGAGGCGTGACCCCATGCAAATGATGGGCCGAGCGCCAGACAGATACGAATCGCCAACTGCGCATGCGCCGTCCCGTGGGCGCATCTCAGTGCGCATGCTCACAATCACATCAGAACAACTGCCTAAGATACGTCGGATCACTGCCTGCGACGTGAACGTAACCTACGCCCAGCCCTATTCACGTCCTACGTAAACAACGTAAAATACGTCGGCTTGTGTTCCCTTTGCATGGATGCTGCTGACTTACTCCTCCTTTATGGGGCATAACTTTACGCCGGACGTATGACTTTACGCGCACTGCGTCGGACGGACGTACAGTCGTGTATCGCCGTATCTCCCTCATTTGCATATGTGAATAGAAAATCAATGGGAGCGCCAAATACGTCCAGCGTAAATATGCGCCCACTCTACGCCGGCGTAGGCAAGTTACGTCGGTCGTATGAAGCCTGTTTTCAGGCGTATCTTAGTTTCTGAGTCCGGCGCATAGATACGACGGCGCATATTTGCACTTACGCAGCGTATCTCGAAATACGTCGGCGCAAGTGCCTTGTGAATCCGGGCCTAAACCTTTTTCTGACTTTAGTTGCTTCCAAATCAAAAGCCGTATTTTTGCTAAAAAATTACTTAGAACCCCAAAAAAGTATATAAAGTTTTGTAGCAGAGACCCTAGAGAATAAAATGGATGTTGTTGCAATTCTTTTATGTCAGACTGTATTTGTGCAGCGGTTTTTCAAACGCAATATTTGTGGAAAAAATACACGTTTAAAAAAAGAAACAGCAAAGTTCGCACAATTTTTTTGTATTATGTGAAAGATGATGATACACCGCGAGAATCGTGATCTTTATTCTAAGCAGGAAAATTGTGATTCTCATTTTAGTCAGAATCGTGCAGCTCTGTAAATTCCAGTATATACAGTGCCTGAAAAAAGTATTCATACCCCTCTATACACAGTGCCTGAAAAAAGTATTCATACCCCTCTATATACAGTGCCTGAAAAAAGTATTCATACCCCTCTATATACAGAGCCTGAAAAAAGTATTCATACCCCTCTATATACAGAGCCTGAAAAAAGTATTCATACCCCTTGAAAATTTCCCACATTTTCTCATGTTACATCCAAAAACGTAAATGTATTTTATTGGGATTTTATGTGAGAGACACAAAGTGTCACATAATTGTGAAGTGGAAGGAAAATGATAAATGATACAAATACATATGTGAAAAATGTGGGGGGAGGGGAGGGGGATTTGTATTCAGCCCCCTTTTCTCTGATAACTAAAATCTAGAGGAACCAATTGCCTTCAGAAGTCACCTAATTAGTAAATAGAGCCTGCCTGTGTGTCATTTCATCTCAATATAAGCTTAGGTTCACACTGCTGCGAATTCAAAATCGCGGTAAAATGCGTAAATGTAAAATTTTACCGCGATTTCGCGGCTGCGATTTCGCCGCGATTTCTGCCGCAATTTAATGTAAATCGCGGCCCGAAATCGCAAAAAGTAGTACAGGAACTACTTTTTGAAATTGCAGATGCGGCGTCGCACTGATTAGGACAGTGCCATTGCCGACAATTGCCGCCGATTTGAGATGCGATTTGACATGTCAAATCGCATCTCAAATCGTTCCAAATCGTACCCAGTGTGAACCAGGGCAGAATACAGCTGTTCTGTGAAGCCCTCAGAGGTTTGTTAGAGAACCTTCGTGAACAAACAGCATCATGAAGGCCGAGGAACACACCAGACAGGCCAGGGATAAAGTTGTGGAGAAGTATAAAGCACAGTTAGGTTATAATAAAATCTCCCAAGCTTTGAAGATCTCACAGAGCTTCTGTTCAATCCATCATCGGAAAATGGAAAGAGTATGGCACAACTGCAAACCTACCAAGACATGGCCGTCCACCTAAACTGACCGGGCCGGGCAAGGAGAGCATTCATCAGAGAAGCAGCCAAGTTTGGGGCGGTACAGGGCAGGCTGGGGTGGTACAGGGCAGGCTGTGGTGGCACAGGGCAGGCTGGGTGGTACGGGGCAGGCTGGGGTGGTACAGGGCAGCTGGGTGGTACAGGGCTGTTTGGGGGGTACAGGGCAGGCTGGGGTGGTATAGGGCTGTTTGGGGTGGTACAGGGCAGGCTGGGGTGGTACAGGGCAGCCTGGGGTGGCACAGAGCAGCCTGGGGTGGTACAGGGCAGGCTGGGATTGCACAGACATATCAGCTAAAAAAAAAAAAAAAAACACGGGATGGTGTCACCCCTCTAGCGGGTGTCACCCGGTGCGGACCGCACCCCCCTAGCAACGCCTCTGTATATATATATATATATGTATATATATGTGTAGATATACATACAGTAAACTATTATATATATATAACCATATTCACTGTGTAAGTGTGTTTTACTCGTCTGGAGGGACATTCCATGAAAGCAGGTAATACTATTGTTTATTTGTTACTGCATATTATGTGCCTGCTAGTGTGACCCCCCAGCCCAGCAGAGGTCATAATACCATACCCACTAGATTTCCGATGTGTCAAGGGAGGGAGTAGATCCCAACAACAACCAGCGGCTCCTTCGGGGGTAGCGCTACAGGAAGATGGATGGAGACAAATACAGGACAATCTTAGAAGAAAACCTGTTAGAGTATTCAAAAGACTTGAGATTGAGGGGGGGGGGGGGGTTCACCTTTCAGCAGGACAACAACCCTAAAGTACAGCCAGAGCTACAATGGAATGGTTTAGATCAGGGATTTACAATTAGCGGACCTCCAGCTGTTGCAAAACTACAAGTCCCATCTTGCCTCTGCCTCCGAGTGTCATGCTTGTTGCTGTCAGAGTCTTGCTATGCCTCATGGGACTTGTTGTTCTGAAACAGCTGGAGGTCCGCTAATTGCATATCCCTGGTTTAGATCAAAGCACATCCCCATTTGCTTGTGACATCATCTGGGATGGACGAGAAGAGAGGAGGGGCCGTCTGGGAGCTGAGTGAGTGCCGTGACAGGAGAGAGAACATATTACACACACTTCCTGCGCTACTCTGCATGCTGGCTGGTAAACAATGTGCACCATAATGTGCCCTGTGCCCTAATGTGCTATGTGCCCTGTGCCCCTTGTCCTGATGTGCTATGTGCCCTGATGTGCCCCATGCCCTGATGTGCTGAGCTCTGTACCGTGTTCTGATGTGCACTGTACCCTGATGTGTTTTGCCCTGGGACAGTCTGGATGAAGTCCAGGGCCACATTTTTGTCCCAGTCCAGCCCTGCTTGGGGCTAGGAACCAGTTTGTACTATAGAACCAGAGCACAGGTAAAAAAAAAAAAAAATTATGTAGGGAAGTCAAACTGCAAGAGCTGCCCCCTCCGAGTTGGTACTTAACATCAAAGCACCCTTGAAGTAAATGTAGAGAACTGAGGACATCACATTGATCCTAAGGTGGGCGTTGTGTCAGTTGCTGCTCCTCTCTATCAAGCCAATGCAGTGCAGCCGCAGGATTTTCAAAGTTGCCATTGGCAATGACTTCCAGCTTTGCAGGATAGAGCATTAGGTATTGGACGTTGAGGGTGCGTAACCTTTTCTTTATGTCAATGAATTCGGATGTCTCTGCCTCTGTACCTCCCCTCAAAAATCCGGAAGCAGGGAGACCTTGGCGTCATCCACTTTGAGGGTACCTCCTGCTCTAGCTTTATTCAGTATGGCATCACAGTCTTTATAATTCAGGAGGCGGAAGAAGAAGGGACATCTCGCCCAAAAGTGTCAGTGAGCCATGCTTCAATGAAGGCCACAGGGTTTTTACCCGCTGCCCGTTCAGGGACACCCACTGCATGAATGTTATTTCGGCATAAACGATTTTCCATGTCCTCCAGGCGGGACGCATTAGCAGAGGCCACTGACTGTATGTGTCTGACATATCTCTGTAGGGGCTGCCATTCACCCTCTAATGTACTAAGGCGTCCCTCCAGGGCAGAGGTGCGCTCCCACAATTTCTGCATACCATGCCTGATCAGGGATATTTCAACTTTTATACCCTTCAACTCCCCTGTTAAGTCAGCAATAGAGGAACTACATGTAGTCACTACAGTTAGTATGTCCCTTGATGTGGGCTGGGGGTCAGCGCTGTCTTGCTGGGACGTCAACGCCATATTGAAGGCCTGAGGCCCAGTACTCACATGAGATGTAGCCTGTGTGTCATCCAGAAGCCTGGGGACGCCATCCAAGGATCCCATGTCCACTTCGTTGTACCCTTACCCAGGATCGAGCAGCCGGGGAGATGACAGGTCCCTCAGGTAGAGGCTTTTGCCAAACATTTGTTGTGCTGCCTCCTTCGCCGAACGGACGGGAGGCCGCCGTCATGGCTGTGAATGTTGGGCAGAAGCTTGGATCCCTCTCCTCATCTGGCCATGGCAACGCGGCAATATACTCAGCCGGGTGTAGTGTCCCAGGTCCATTCGGGAAAGGATGGCGGTGCTATAGTCAGGATTGTGCAGGATACACAGTGGAGCTAGACCCAGCACATCTTACTGCATGCTGTGTGTAGCCACGCCCCAATTAATCAACAACCTAACAATAAGGGTGGAACCCTTTAATGTATGAAAATTGCAATAAACTTCAATATTACCACAACACTGGTCTCTGTTATATGTAACATCACATAAAATACACAACTGAAAAAATACACAACTAAAAAACCCCTCCTATAGATATTTGCCATACAGATTAACTTCAAGTGCAATAATTCCAGTGATATGCGATTTCACATGTAATACACATCAAAATGAGAATAAGACATACATTTTTTTTAAAAGCAAGGATGGTGGAAACCCCTCTACAGAAAATTGCAATACAAATTAACTTCAAGGTCAACAATTTTTTAGTTGGGAGGTTCCCACCATTATAGCACTTTTCATTTTTTAGATTGTTACACTTAATTCTTTATGTTTTCATTACTATTATAATGTCAAGTTTTGCACTTGAAGTTATTTTCCACCACCCTTGCTAAGTCCGTGTCTTTTTGGACCTCTGTAAAGGCCAATCAAGTTCCTTCACCCCAAACTCGCTCATCTATGTCTTTATGGACCTTGCTTTATGCATTGGTGGGCAGTCATGTTGGAACAGGAAGGGGCCGTACCCCAAACTCCTCCCACAAAGTTGGGAGCATGAAATTGGTCAAAATGTCTTGGTATGCTGACGCCTTAAGAGTTCCCTTTGCTGAAACTAAGGGGCCAACCCAACCCCTAAAAAAAAAAAAAACCCACACCATAATCCCCCTTCCCCCCCACACCATAATCCCCCCTCCACTAAATGATTTGGACCAGAGCACAAAGCAAGGTCCATAAAGACATGGATGAGCGAGTTTGGGGTGGAGGAACTTGACTAACCTTGAAGGGGTTAGCTGTGATCAGCTGAAAAACAGCCTGTTTCAGTTTATTCGTTGTTTTCATTAAATTGAATGCTCAAAAAATGTTTTGTCTCACTCTCATTTCTCCTTGTTGCATGTTGAAGCTCTACTTGGAACCTTGTTAAGATCCAACAATGTAAAATATGATTTTTTGCCATTTTTCAAGTGGTCTTAAACTTTTGATCAGGACTGTATATATATACATACACACACACACATACAGTAAATACATGCATGTGTGTTTGTGTTTGAGCATAGGGGTGCACTAGGGTGACCACGTGTCCCGGATTGCCCGGGACAGTCCCTTATTGTGGAGCTCAGTCCCGTGTCCCGGGTACATCCATTGCGGGACAATACATTCTCCCGGTATGGAGTGACCCCGGCCGGCCGATGCAGCCGTTCAGAATTATGTGTTGCCATGTCTGTCTCCTCTCTTCCTGGCTCTCCCCTCTCCCGCCCCACCAACGATTTCATCCTATCAGCAGAGCAAGGGGGCGGGAGAGCTGCACAGTCAGCAGGATTGGAGGAGTCTTCACAACAGCTCCTCCCGCCCCCCTGCTCTGCTGATAGGAAGATAATGCTGTAGATGCTAATTGATTGGAGGAGCGGGGCAGGCAGTGAGTTAGTCTTGCAATGGATGGAGGTGTAGGTTGGAGATTGCGATGCTGTCTCCCTGCTAGACGTGCAGTGTAACTAAGGCTGTGACTGTGATCTGGCACTGCTCGTCTCTCTCTCGTGACAGAAATGGGGGCAAAGCGCTGCCTGTGTCTGTGTCTCCGAGTCCCCCCCCCCCCCTGCTTCCCAGTCCTCAGGTCCCTCCTAGGTGCTCGTTCAACTTCAGATGCTCTCCCCCTCCCCCCTAGCTCTGATCCAGGTCCTTCTGTTCCAGGCTGTGCAATGCCCAGGATCCCCTTTAACACTGCTCTCTGCTCCTCCATTGAACCCTGTGTGGGAGCTCTCTCCTTCCCTGCACCCAGTCACCACCCCTCTACTCTACAGAACCCTGCCCCCAACCAATAGTACCCTGCACCCCTCCACAGAACCCTGCCCCCAACCAATAGTACCCTGCACCCCAATCCATAGTACCCTGCACCCCTCCACAGAACCCTGCACCCCAACCCATAGTACCCTGCACCCCTCCACAGAACCCTGCCCCAACCCATAGTACCCTGCACCCCAACCCATAGTACCCTGCACCCCTCCACAGAACCCTGCCCCCAACCCATAGTACCCTGCACCCCTCCACAGAACCCTGCACCCCAACCCATAGTACCCTGCACCCCTCCACAGAACCCTGCCCCAACCCATAGTACCCTGCACCCCTCCACAGAACCCTGCACCCGACCCGTAGTACCCTGCACTCCTCCACAGAACCCTGCCCCCAACCCATAGTACCCTGCACTCCTCCACAGAACCCTGCCCCCAGCTCATAGTACCCCACACCCCTCCTCAGAACCCTGCCCCCGACCCGTAGTACCCTGCACCCCTCCACAGAACCCTGCCCCCAACCCATAGTACCCTGCACCCCTCCACAGAACCCTGCCCCCAACCCATAGTACCCTGCACCCCTCCACAGAACCCTGCCCCCGACCCGTAGTACCCTGCACTCCTCCACAGAACCGTGCCCCCAACCCATAGTACCCTGCACTCCTCCACAGAACCCTGCCCCCAGCTCATAGTACCCCACACCCCTCCTCAGAACCCTGCCTCCAACCCATAGTACCCTCCACAGAACCCTGCCGCAGTCCATATTACCCTGTACCCCTCCACAGAACCCTGCACCCCAACCCATAGTACCCTGCACCCCTCCACAGAACCCTGCCCCCAACCAATAGTACCCTGCACCCCTCCACAGAACCCTGCACCCCAACCCATAGTACCCTGCACCCCTCCACAGAACCCTGCCCCCAACCCATAGTACCCTCCACCCCTCCACAGAACCCTGCCCCCAACCCATAGTACCCTACACCCCTCCTCAGAACCCTGCCTCCAACCCATAGTACCCTCCCCAGAACCCTGCCCTAGCCCATAGTTCCCTGCATCCATCCACAGAACCCTGCCCCAACCCATAGTACCCTGCACCCCTCCACAGAGTCCTGCTCCCCTCCAAAGAACCCTGCACCCCTCCACAGAACCCTGCACCCCAACCCATAGTACCCTGCACCCCTCCACAGAACCTTGTGGCAGGCTTTGGGTGGCAAGTGGCACACAGCATCTGGTGGAAGACTACAGGTGGGAAGCGACAAACTGTATCTGGTGGCAAGTGACAAGCTTAGGATTCCCACTGATTCGGCATTATGGTGAGTTGAACTATTTTGTTTTATATATTACAATGTAGTAATATTAATAATTGGATTTGATCATCCCGACACCATATCAAGCATGGTGTCGGGATGATTTAAGTGCTGACATCAGCCATTCACCCGACAAATCACCCGCCACTGAATTCCCTGTCAACCCAGAGACTACATTCCTCCCCCCTTCCACAAGATCATTCCCCCATGCAAAAAAAGTTGGGGACCGCTGTTCACTTCCTCCTAGCACTCTATGAAATCATATTGTTTTGGGAAGGGGGGGGTGTCCCTGAATGGCAGTTTGAAAATGTGGTCACCCTAGGGTGCACTCCCCAGTGCAATAGGCATGCATAAAACATAGCAAGAATGTTAACATGCAGTTACACTTCTCTTGGGCAGCTTAGATGTCATATTGGGTCACAAACACTCCATCTATTGTTTCACCAAAACAGTCTTCTGACTCCATCGCCTGTTCCCTTCAGCCAAGAATCTTCAATACCGTCTACTGCTTCCAATTTCCTTCATAAAATTCAAGCTTAGGAGCCAATCCAAAAAGGGGGACAATTGGGCCATTTTTTAGTTGAAAAATAATAAATGATCCAAACAAAACTCCCATTAACCACTTTTCCTCCCTTCCGGCTCAATGTCAATTCGGTCACCTTTGTCATTCGACTTTCATAAAAGTAGATATAAGAATATGAGGCTTGTGATTTAAATATGTAAATAGGTCAGGTTTCCAGTCCTATAACTGCATATATGGAAAAAATTGTTTGAACAAGAGAGTCAAACCAAAAGAAAGGACTATAAGGAAAAACACCTGACTAAATAATTATTCAAAAAGTAGAAAATTTTTTTTCATAAAAGGCAGGACATTGGAAGTCCATATGCTAACAAACATCATGGAAGAGGAAACCTTTCTGAACCAGAATTGATAATTTGAATTTTTTTATCAACATTTGATTTGTCTGATATTAACCTGGTTGACAAAGGAGGCAAAATTATCATTACCGACAGGTCAAAATACCGACGAAAGTGTAAAAGAATTATGAAGAATAAGGAGTGGTATGTAAAGACTTCTAAGGATGACAGTTTAAAACTATATCTTAAAAATCAAATTTTTTTCTTTTAAAGGTAGACAACCCTTCACTTCAAAACTTCAATGCTCTCCCTAAGGTACATAAACTTCTTTCAAATCCACCAGGGAGACCAATTATTTCTGGAAGTGGTTCTTTCTGCAAAAAAAAGGCCAACGTGTTGATTTTTTAACTAAAAAACATATTAATTTGCAGGTGCTTCGGCAGCGGTGACCATTCATTTCAATGGGCAAGAGCGGTGGAGGAGCGGTGGAGGAGCGGTGTATACATATAGGCCCATATTCTCTCTAAAAATCCACGGGCTGCGCTTAAGGCACTTACACTCCGCTGTCCCAACTTACAGGAGCAAGTGTTGTATTCCCCAAACACTTGCTCCGTAAGTTGGGACGGCGGAGTGTAAATGCCCCGGCGTAGCCTGGCGGATCTCCAAGGGGGCGGCTTCTATTCAAATTAAGCGCGCCCCCGATTCTAATGAACTGCGAATGCGCCGGGCTTCAAAAAGCCCAGTGCGCATGCTCCAGTTCTCGGCGGAAAACGTCAATGCCGCTGACGTGTGCGTCATTGACGTAAAGTCCTGAGATACTCCATCGTAACTTCACTGAGAATATGGGCCATAATACATATATTTGGATTTGAGGACTACCTCTGTTTGTACATGCAGTTTTGTAGTTTGATATATACAGGTTTGCATATGTCGGTGTATGCGTTGTGCCCATTGCAGCCCCCTCTACATAAAGGTAATGGGAGTCAGAGAAGAAAAATGTATCATGAGTGAGTAAGAATATAAGAAGGCACAACAAAAAAAGTATCCTGAAAATACAATATTTAATAATAATAAAAAAATAATAAAATAATAATAATATTTTGTTTTGGAAAAAAATCTGCAAAATTGCTTATTTAAATTTTTTTCAGAAAGAGAACCACATCCAGGTCTCCCTGGTGGATTTGAAAATGATTTATTTTCCTTGGGAAGAGCATAGAGGGTTGGAAATGTAGAGTTGTCGACCTTCAAAAATATGCATTTTTTTTATCTATAATACATTTTTACAATTACAAAATAATTATCTGTCATCCTTAAAAATCATTACATATCACTCCTTATACTTCATAGTTACCAAAACACAGAATTACAATGTTGCCTCCCTTGTCTCCCAGGTTGATCTCAGACAAATCACATATTGATAAAAAAAAATTAATTGTCAGTTCTGTCTCAGAAAGATTTCCTCTTCCATGATGTTTCTTATGGACTTTTAATGTCCTGACTCCTAGGAAACCCGAATGACAAGGGCCACCGCATTGTCATTGAGCGAGAATGGAGGAGAAGTGGTTAATAGAGGTTCCAATTATTATTATTTTTTAACTTTTGTAAACTAAAAAATGATCCCATTGTATCCTTTTCTGGATTATGTCCTAACTAAGCTTGAATGTTATGAAGGAGAATTGGAAGTAGTGCCCAGTATTGAATATTTATGGATGAAGAGAACAGGTGATTGATTCAGAGGACTGTTCGGTGAAACAATAGATGAAGTGTTTGTGACCCAAGATGACATTTGAGCTGCCTAAGAGAAGAGTAACTGCAAATTCATATTCCTGTTGTGATCCTGTACTCATAATGATGTACCAACATTCATAATAGGACTTTAATAGGTACATCACCATTTAGTCTAGGTTTACATCTATGCAGCTGCGCTTAAAGCGTTTTTCACGCACGTTTTTCAGTGCATTTTGCGTCTTTAAACCAGCGTTTTTTAAGCATTTTTGCATGCAGTTTTCGTGCATTTTACATTTTTTCTCTCTTTAAACGCACTGTAAACACACTATATAAAGCTTGTCGTTAAGGAGGGGTCCGGGAAGCCATCCACCATGTCCTTAACAACTAAAAGCTGAATGTAAAAAAATGGCGTCGAGTCTCCCCAGGTCCACATCAAGCCCTTCAGATCTAGTATGGATTTGGAGGGGACCCCCCCATGCCAATGGTGTGGGGACCCCAAAAAATGTATACCAAACCCATATCTGAGCATGCCGCCCAACAGGTCAGGAAAGGGAGGGACGAGCGCCCCCCCCCCTCCTGGACCATACAAGGCCACATGCCCTCAACATGGTGGGGTATGGGTGCTTTGGGGCAGGGGGGGCGCTGCGCTTACACCCCCAAAGCTCCTCACCCCCATGTTAATGAGGACAAGGGCCTCTTCCCGACAACCCCTGCTGGGGGTCTGCGAGCAGGGGGCTTATCGGAATCTGGAAGCCCCCTTTAAGAAGGGGGGGGCCCAGATCGAGGCCCCCCTATGTGAATGGGTATCGGGTACATCGTACCCCTACCTATTCACCAAAAAGCTGTGAAAAGTTAAAAAGAACAAGAGCCAGTTTTTGACAATTCATTTATGAGCAAAAATAACTCTGAGCTGTCTTCTCCCGCCGCAGTCTCTTCCGATGTCACCTCTCCCGGTCCCGTCATCTTCTTCAGCCTCCGTCTTCTCCCTGGTGCTGTCTTCTCCCCGAGCCGTCATCTCCCAGTGTCATCATCTTCCTCACCACTGCCGCCGCCTTTTTCATGACATGACCAGCATTTTATGTTTTTTGGCAGGTAACCGGCAGCGTTGAAGAAGACGACAACGGGAGATGATGGCTTGGGGAGAAGACAGCAGCGGAGAGAAGACGACGGCATGGGAGAGACGGCTGCAGAAGAACACAGCTCAGAGCTATTTTACTAATAAAGGACTTGTCAAAAACTGGCTCTTGTTTGTTTGTTTTTTACATTTCGCAGTTTTTTTTTAGGTAAATGGGTAGAGGTACAATGACACCGATACTCATTCATATAGGGGGGGGGCCAGGAACTGGGGGTCCCTTCTTAAAGGGGGGCTTCCAGATTTCGATAAGCCCCCCATCCGCACACCCCGACAACTACCAGCCAGGGTTGTGAGGTAGAGGCCTCCTTGTCCGCATCAACATGGGGGCAAGATGATTTGGGGTGGGGGGTCGCAGAGCCCCCCATGTTAAGGGCATGTGGCCTGGTATGGTTCAGGAGAGGGGGCGCTCGCTCGTCCCCTCCCTTTCATGACCTGCTAGGCAGCGTGCTCTGATAAGGGTCTGGTATGATTACACTGCACTCTACCCTCCACACTCCTCTCCTGTACATACTGCCCCCATCAAACCCTCCACACTCCTCTCCTGTATATACCATCCATGGTCATATCCTCCACACTCCTCTCCTGTACATATTGCCCACCGTCATACCCTCAACACTCCACAAACTGTATATACTGCCTGCCATCATAGCTTATGCATCTCTCTCCTGCACATATTATCTCTTGTCATACCCTCTGCATTCCTCAAGTGCCCCCAACAGGTCGTGTTTGCAGGTTTTCCTTTATCTTGCACAGGTGCTTTAAATCAGAGTCAATAGTTTGGTATTTTGGACAGCTATTTTATCCAAGAGAAATCCGCAAAACATGGCCTGTTGGGGGCAGGGCCAATCCTAGGCAGGGTGCACAGGTTGCTTTGAACCCGGGCGCCTGCAGAGGTGGAAGTGCCAACGTGACAGAGTTCTCCCCTTCCTCCATCTCTCCTTGTTTGTGTCCGTCCAGAACTGCTGTGTGAGCATAGGGCAACCCGTCCAGCCTGGCAGTGCTGGGGGGGGAGCATCTCTGTGGTTGAGTCGTTGCCATAGAAACATTTGTAAAGGGGAGGAGTTAGTAAAATGACCATGCCCATGTGGGGGCACCAGAAATATTTCTGCACCCAGGCACCTGTGACCCTAGGATCGGCCCTGGTTGGAGGTACTTGAGGACAGGGCTGAGAACCATTCCTCTAATGCACTTTTCAATTTTCCCAACCTGGTTTGTTCTGGAATGGGCTCAGATAAAACACAACAACGTTCCAGAATACAAAACAATACTTCTTTAGTGAAGACCCGGAATTTTCTCCATCCTTCCCTGGTTACTGAAGCAATACTGATCAGATATTGCCAGCTGGACTCAGGTGAGAAATGTGTTATGAAATGTGACCAGCAGTGACGTAGATCTGTACCCATTGTTATAAGAATGGGAACCCGGGACCCCTACACAGTCCATAGCAGAACCTGCAGAACATCACAATGAAAGCTGTGATCTCTCTCCTGATCCTGGGGCTCCTCTTCCTCCATGGTAAGTAAGAATATTTCTTATTATACATTTTGTCTCATTAGCCTAAAGTCCAGTTCATAGCAATGCATTGTCCATAGCCAAATATGTATATGGCAGCAGAGTGACTTTGTTTTTTATGAGATTGTGTTCTTCAGAATATTTGTTACTTTATATTGAAACATCTGCCTGAAAAAAAATTGTTTAGTAGAGTTGGACTTCATTTAAATAAAAAAAACAATGTTGCAGTTTTGAAGTAAAATGTATAAAGTAAGACCAGATAAAGATATGTTGGACTTACAGCTAATACTGGGTCTCAATATACTGCAGTAAGACTGCCATGACGCACTTCAATATACTGCAGTAAGACTGCCATGACGCACTTCAATATACTGCAGTAAGACTGCCATGACGCACTTCAATATACTGCAGTAAGACTGCCATGACGCACTTCAATATACTGCACTAACATTGCACAAATGAACTACACTGATGCTGCACTATCACTATGTTCACTCTACACTGACAAGAGAATCATAATAGCACACCAACCTGCTAGTAGCACTGAACATAGCCCTGTTCTATCTCTCTCCACTCCAATATCACACTGCAAATTGCTCCTCTGGCAAGGTGGGGTGGGGTAGGTTTATGAGCAATGAGCCATAATTGGGCACAGTTGACATGACTTCTTCCAATCATGGCTCTGACGTGACTCTGTGCCCTGATTGGGCAAATCCTTCATTGCTTAGAATGCACTGTGTGGCGCACAGTACTTTGTGGGACATTCAGCGAGCCAAACAGCCAAACGCCCTGCCAATACAGGTGTGTGCCTTACAGCCACTGTTTGGGCTGAACTTTTGCTCAGCTCAAACTGTTCGCCCCAACACTATTGACTACAGGTGGAGGTGTTCTGTAGTCCTGGGCGGGGCTTTTCCTGGGCGGGGCTTGAGATGTCAGTGGATGAGAGGCAGTGTGTTGTCAGTAGAAGTGTCCTGATAATCTCTATTTATACTCTTCTAGGTGATGCTCTGCAGTGCTACAAGATAACCTGTAATGGGGGAAATACTTGCTGTACCTACTCAGAGGTGACCTGTGCAATGAATGAGGACCGATGCCTCCTGAAAAGAAGGCCTAGCCTCTTCGGTCGTAAGTGTCTTCTATATTATTAGACCCGTTCTTACTACTTTATCATTTTAAAGTTGCAGTCCAGACAACGTTTTTTTCTAATCCTCCCTCTGGCCCCCCCTTCAGCCCGGCACAGTTGTAGCGCCGCCTCTCCTGTAGTAATGGGGAATATGGAACAAGTAGTATTGTGTGTATATAAATGTCTATAAAGAACAGCAAAAAGTTCTTAGGCCCAGATTCACAGCGGAGATACTCCGTCGTATCTCTCAGAGTATCTATGCGACTTATTCATAGAATCAGTTACGCATAGATATCCCTAAGATCCGACTGGTGTAATTGTTTTACACTGTCGGATCTTAAGATGCAATATCGCGGCCGCCGCTGGGGGGAGTTTGCATCGTAAACCAGCGTCGGGTATGCAAATTAGTAGTTACGGCGATCCACAATGGTTTTTCGCGTTTGCTACGTCGCTGCTAGTCTAGTTTCCCGTCGCAAAGTTAGTCGTTGTTTTTGGTGCCCTAACTTTACACAGCCCACGTATGTGCTGTATAAAGTATGGCCGTCGTTCCCGCGTCAAAATTTAAAAATGTTTCCTTCTTCCGTAAGCCGTCCGTGAATACGGAAGTACGCTACGCACGTCGCCGTTCGAAAAAATGACGTCACTTCGCGCAAAGCACGGCGGGAAATTCAAAAGGGAGCATGCGCAGTAGGTCCGGCGCGGGAGCGCGCCTAATTTAAATGGCACACGCCCCTTTGAATTACGCAGGCTTACGCCTGAGGCCGCCAGCGTAAGTTTTCTCGCAAGTGCTTTGTGAATCAGGCACTTGCGGTGAAAACTTGCGGCGGTGTAACGTATCTACGATACGTTACGCCGCCGCGATTCTACGTGAATCTGGCCCTTAGAGTCCAACTGGAGCTTTCAGGGTGACTTCCTGCTGATCTCAATGCAACGGATGCAGCACCTCTGAGGGGACTGAAAACAGATCAGAAGAACAGCAGGGCACGATCTGAGTGTAGTATAATAACAGGCTTATTGTGGGCGGAAAGACAAATGGCAACTCACACTGTAACAGTAAATCAGGCTCATCACATAGTAAGGGCTTCCAGATGGACAGTCTCACAACAACGGAGAACCTCACACCAGGAATGAAACATTGGGTGGAAGGATGCACCTGCAGAACCAAGAGAACACACAGGGAGGCGCCAAACTAAGTGCAGCATTAAATGTACTGAGAAACACTAGTAAATTGGCAACTGTAATGAAAAGAAGAAATGTCACTTTTTCTATGTAATCTGTGAGTGATCATATTATACATCTGGGATGGGGAGCCTCTTCCTACAACTTGCAGCCTGGAAAGTCCGGACGTCAGGATGGACGCCAGATTAACCACTTTGTGAACTTAGCTGGCATCATCCTGGTATCATTTTTTAAAGCCAGTGCTCAGCTCTCTTGTAAAAACAATTCTAGCAGCTAACTAGCTGCTGGATTGCTTTTACAAACAGCGGGAGGGACCATGTCTCCCCCCAGCCACCTTCCATGGCTTTAACCACTTAAACCCTGGACCATTAGGCTGGCCAAAGACCAGAGCACTTTTTGTGATCCGGCACTGCATCGATTTAACTGACAATTGCGCGGTCGTGCGACGTGGCTCCCAAGCAAAATTGGCGTCCTTTTTTCCCCCACAAATAGAGCTTTCTTTTGGTGGTATTTGATCAATATTTTTTCCTTTTTGCCATAATAAATATCCCCAAAAAATATATATATTTTTTTTCCTCAGTTTAGGCCGATACATATTCTTCTATATATTTTTGGTAAAAAAAATTGCAATAGCTGTTTATTGATTGGTTTGCGCAAAATTTATACCATCTACAAAATAGGGAATAGTTTTATGGCATTTTTATTTATTTTACTAGTAATGACGGTGATCTACGATTTTTATTGTGACTGCGACATTATGGCGGACACATCAGACACTTTTGGCGCTATTTTGGGACCATTTTCATTTATACAGCGATCAGTGCTATAAAAATGCACTGATTAGTGTGTAAACGTGACTGGCAGTGAAGGGGGTTAACCTGTAGGGGACTAGGAAGGGGTTAAGTGTGTCCTAGGGAGTGATTCTAACTGTTAGGGGGCGTGGCTACGAGTGACACATCACTGATCGCTGCTCCCGATGACAGGGAACAGACGATCAGTGACATGCCACTAGGCAGAACGGGGAGATGTTGTGTTTACACTGACATCTCCCCGTTCTTCAGCTCTGTGACCTGATCGCGGGACACCGGCGAACGTTAAGTCCATGGGTCCGGCGGGCACGATCACGGAGCTTGCAGCAGGGTCATACACACAACCACAAGGCGGCAAATTTAAAGGGACGTACATGTACGCCCATTTGCCTGTCTGTGCCATTCTGTCAACGTAAATGTTCATGCGATGGTCAGCAAGCGGTTGATGGGATCCCCCGTCCCACCGGAAGTCCCGATCCACCAGACAGTTCTGGACGGACACAAACAAGGAGGGGAGGGGAGAACTCTGGCACTTTGGCGCCCCCACCTCTGCAGGCGCCTGGGTGCAAAGCCTAGGATCGGCCCTGGTATCTGCTGACTTTTAATCTAAGGACACTTACCTGTCCAGGGATCCCGTGATGTTGGCACCCCAGAGTGATTTGTCCATTGGCTTCAGGTGCAGGGGCCGGCATCACAAGTAAGGGAAGACGGTTTCCTACTCAACATGCCCTTTCTGAATGGTCCTGCTATCTTTTGGGACACACACAGGTCCCAGAAGGTGGCGGGCGGGGGGGGTCAATGAGGAGGAGGGGTCAGACATGCTGTAGATCGATGCGCTGCGATCTTACCAGGAAGTGGGAGCGGGTACCTGTCAAACCCAGACCCCCCACGAAAAAAAGTTGGCCTGTGAACAAGCAGAGCTTTCCCTTTTTCGCTTTAATATGAATATTATCACATATCATTCCCAGTGCGCAGGTCATTTTAATTTTATTTATTTATTTATTCATTTTAATCTTCATTTTTGGGTGTATAATTATTTTGTGCGGTTGGGCAGCAGTATTATGCCGCGTACACACGATCGGAAATTCCGACAACAAAACCGTGGATTTTTTTCCGACAGAACGTCGGCTCAAACTTGCATACACACGGTCACACAAATGTGGTCGGAAATTTTTGCTGTCGGAAATTCCCAACAGAAAATGTCCGATGGAGCCTACACACGGTCGGAATTTCCGAGCAAAAGCTCACATCTGACTTTTCTTGTTGGAAATTCCGATTGTGTGTAGGCAGCATTGCAGTGTAAATTATCCATGCTGGGGGTTGTAGTACTCCAACTTCCTAAGGGCGTGCTGCAGTTAAAAGGTGCAGCAGGACCAAAATTTGGACGTTGATGTGTGAAAATCCGTTACTATTGTGTGGCCCTCTGGACGTGTCGGGGGCCGCATTGGAGACCCTCTATAATATTGAAGTTGACCATCGCTGCTTTAACCCCTTAAAGCGGGGGGTTCACCTGAAATGTTTTTTTTTAAAAGCCAGCAGCTACAAATACTGCAGCTGCTGACTTTTAAAAAATGGACACTTACTTGCCCAGTTCGCCCGCGACGTCGGCAGCCGAAGCCAAGCAATCGCTCTGCTCTCGGCTTCCCCCGCCGCCATCCTCGGTGAGGGAATCGGGAAGTGAAGCGCTGCGGCTTCACTGCCCAGTTCCCTATTGCGCATGTGCGAGTCACGCTGTTCCGTTCCCACTGGTCCCCGCTGTGTTCTGGGAGCCGAGTGTTTCCCAGAGCACAACGGGGGGGTTATGACGTGAAGGGGCGGGACTCCCGCGGTAGTCTATACCAGGAAGTAGTGCAAATACCTGTTTTATACATGTATCTGAACCCCCTCCCCCCTGAAAGGTGTCAAATGTGACACCGGAGGGGGGGGGGGGGGTTCCCGAAAAGCGGAGGTTCACTTTTGGGTGAACCTCTGCTTAAAATACCAGGACAGCTATAAACATACCTTGGTAGCAAAGGGGTTAAATGGAAGATGAAATCCCAACTCACCCGACACGGAATTTTCTCTTTCTCTCTGTCGCGATTATTGAATCATTTCCTTTCATTTGTTTCTAATCGTCTTTTTATAACATTCTGTCGTTTTTCAGGTAGAGATTTTAGCAGGGAAGCGTGTGCTACCAGAGCACAATGTCTTGCAATGGATTTAATTAATCCTTCAACAGTGTGCTGCTCTACAGACCTCTGTAACTGATCCGGAGATCCAGAAGAAATGTGATGGGATGGAGGCGGAGCTCAACATGGAATGGAGGCGGAGCTCACTACCCCAATGATGTGATCAATCATTCACTTTCCTGCCTGATCTATAAATCTCATCCGATATCAATCAATGTTCTATTATCTGCTCATCACCTCCATAATAAAATCATATGCAGTCATATATAAGAGTCGCACTGTTTACTCCTAATCAATATTCTTATCAGATATCTGCAAACTGATCATTTCATTTTAATTTTTTTTTTCTTTATTATTTGCATAAAGTCCAAAACCATCATAAAGTTATAAAATAACTAAAAAATATATAAAAAAAATACAGACCTCACATCAATACTCATCCTATCTCCAGCACTGCACACCCCACAGGGAATTATCACTTAGCCTGAAGGTGAAATTCACTAACCAATCATGTGCAAGGAAGTTTTGCTGGCACATGATTGGATGATTGAAGTCAGAGTCAGTTCAGCTCATTTACTAAGCTGGGTGAAAATTCACTTTCCATATTGAATATTCTCTACTTTATTAAAGTAGATGTGACCATTCAACCAGGGCCGATCCTAGGGTCACAGGCGCCTGGGTGCAGAAATATTTCTGCCGCCCCTCACATGGGCGTGGTCATTTTACTAACTCCTCCCCTTTACAAATGTTTCTATGGCAATGACTCAACCCCAGAGATGCTCCCCCACGAAGTCTTCATTACCCTGGGATCCTACATGATCTGTTAACAATAAACAAAATACAGGAAGAGAAGCAGAGTACTTTATTGGGACCTGGAGGGGGGGCTCTGTGATGGACACAGAGGGGGCTTCTGTTAGAGAGTCTGTTAGATGTTCGGCGCCCCCACCTCTGCAGGCGCCTGGGTGCAATGCACCCTGTGCACCCTGCCTAGGATCGGCCCTGCATTCAATGTTATAGACACTTTCCATACCAGTGATAACTATGCCGGCACAAAAAATGCTTTGCTTACTTTAAGAAGTGATTTTTTTTTCTTGCATTGTTGCAAGGTTAAAAACATCTGTCATGTGACCAATCATCTCTTCCTCCTGATAAGGAGGGATATGATCTCCATGTATAAATACATGAGGGGGGGATATGATCTCCATGTATAAATACATGAGGGGGGGATATGATCTCCATGTATAAATACATAAGGGGGGATATGATCTCCATGTATAAATACATGAGGGGGGGATATGATCTCCATGTATAAATACATGAGGGGGGGATATGATCTCCATGTATAAATACATAAGGGGGGATATGATCTCCATGTATAACTACATAAGGGGGGGGTATGATCTCCATGTATAAATACATAAGGGGGATGTGATCTCCATGTATAACTACATAAGGGGGGGGTATGATCTCCATGTATAAATACATAAGGGGGATGTGATCTCCATGTATAAATACATAAGGGGGGGATATGATTTCCATGTATAAATACATAAGGGGGGGATATGATCTCCATGTATAAATACATGAGGGGGGGATATGATCTCCATGTATAAATACATAAGGGGGGATATGATCTCCATGTATAACTACATAAGGGGGGATATGATCTCCATGTATAAATACATAAGGGGGGGATATGATCTCCATGTATAAATACATAAGGGGGGATATGATCTCCATGTATAAATACATAAGGGGGGATATGATCTCCATGTATAAATACATAAGGGGGGATATGATCTCCATGTATAAATACATAAGGGGGGGGGGATATGATCACCATGTATAAATACATAAGGGGGGATATGATCTCCATGTATAAATACATAAGGGGGGATATGATCTCCATGTATAAATACATAAGGGGGGATATGATCTCCATGTATAAATACATAAGGGGGGATATGATCTCCATGTATAAATACATAAGGGGGGGGATATGATCTCCATGTATAAATACATAAGGGGGGGATATGATCTCCATGTATAAATACATAAGGGGGGGATATGATCTCCATGTATAAATACATAAGGGGGGGATATGATCTCCATGTATAAATACATAAGGGGGGGATATGATCTCCATGTATAAATACATAAGAGGGGATATGATCTCCATGTATAAATACATAAGGGGGGATATGTACTCATGTATAAATACATAAGGGGGGATATGATCACCATGTATAAATACATAAGGGGGGGGGATATGATCACCATGTATAAATACATAAGGGGGGGATATGATCACCATGTATAAATACATAAGGGGGGGATATGATCTCCATGTATAAATACATAAGGGGGGGATATGATCTCCATGTATAATACATAAGGGGGGATATGATATCCATGTATAAATACATAAGGGGGGGATATGATCTCCATGTATAAATACATAAGGGGGGGATATGATCTCCATGTATAAATACATAAGGGGGGGATATGATCACCATGTATAAATACATAAGGGGGGATATGATCTCCATGTATAAATACATAAGGGGGGGTATGATCTCCATGTATAAATACATAAGGGGGGGATATGATCACCATGTATAAATACATAAGGGGGGGATATGATCTCCATGTATAAATACATAAGGGGGGATATGATCTCCATGTATAAATACATAAGGGGGGGATATGATCTCCATGTATAAATACATAAGGGGGGGATGTGATCTCCATGTATAAATACATAAGGGGGGTGATATGATCTCCATGTATAAATACATAAGGGGTGATATGATCTCCATGTATAAATACATAAGGGGGGATATGATCTCCATGTATAAATACATAAGGGGGGATATGATCACCATGTATAAATACATAAGGGGGGGTATGATCACCATGTATAAATACATAAGGGGAGATATGATCTCCATGTATAAATACATAAGGGGGGATATGATCACCATGTATAAATACATAAGGGGGGATATGATCTCCATGTATAAATACATAAGGGGAGATATGATCTCCATGTATAAATACATAAGGGGGGATATGATCACCATGTATAAATACATAAGGAGGGATATGATCTCCATGTATAAATACATAAGGGGGGGATATGATCTCCATGTATAAATACATAAGGGGGGGGGATATGATCTCCATGTATAAATACATAAGGGGGGGATATGATCTCCATGTATAAATACATAAGGGGGGATATGATCTCCATGTATAAATACATAAGGGGGGGATATGATCACCATGTATAAATACATAAGGGGGGATATGATCTCCATGTATAAATACATAAGGGGGGATATGATCTCCATGTATAAATACATAAGGGGGGGATATGATCTCCATGTATAAATACATAAGGGGGGGGGATATGATCTCCATGTATAAATATCTAAGGGGGGGATATGATCTCCATGTATAAATACATAAGGGGGGGGTATGATCTCCATGTATAAATACATAAGGTGGGATATGATCTCCATGTATAAATACATAAGGGGGGGATATGATCTCCATGTATAAATACATAAGGGGGGGATATGATCTCCATGTATAAATACATAAGGGGGGGATATGATCTCCATGTATAAATACATAAGGGGGGGATATGATCTCCATGTATAAATACATAAGGGGGGAGGGATATGATCTCCATGTATAAATACATAAGGGAGGTAGTTAATGCTTGGAATAGATTTCCAGCAGAGGTTGTGAGCTAGTTAACTGTACGTTGAGCCAGACATGTTTAAGATGAACATACAATATATTGCCAAAAGTTTTGTGTCACAACTTCAAATCATTGGATTCAGGTGTTCCAATTAGGGTTGCCAACTCATCCCTTTAAAACAGAACACATATTAATTACACAGGTTCTGTGGCTGATTAAGGAGGTAATTAAACTTACTTGGTGCCTCATTTGCATTAAATTAGCCTCAGAACCTGTGTAATTAATATGTGTTCTGTTTTAAAGGGATGAGTTGGCAACCCTAGTTCCAATCACCTCCATGACCACAGGTGTATAAAATGAAGCACTCATCCATGGCTTCACAAGAAGACTCTGCACTTGGGGCTATCCGAAAACGGGGTCCACAACGCCAAAACCCGCTGAAATTAACAGATTATTATCCCTCTACATGCGGCTGAGTGAACCAAGATGGCGCCGGCGCCGGAACACACACGCGGATGGCCGGAGACAGAGAGAACTCCTCAGACTCCAGCAGCTCATCCGGCTGGGTCCTGCCCCAGGGGACATGTAGCAATGCAAAAAAAGTTTTAAAAACGGCAGTTTTTTTCGGGAGCAGTGAATTTAATAATGCTTAAAGTGAAACAATAAAAGTGAAATATTCCTTTAAATTTCGTACCTGGGGGGGGGGGGGGGGGTAAAGTTAGCATGTGAAATAGCGCATGTTTCCCAGGCAATGTTCGAGTCGAACTCGAAGCTCATCCCTACCCTGATTATTGAGGAATCATTCTACTGCCTCATGATGGGAACAGATCCTGTTTATCAATACTGATCAAATATTGGCAGCGGGAGTCATGTGGGAAACCAATTCTGACTTGGGATCAGCAGTGACTTCGCTCCGCTCCCAGTCTTATAAAGTATCGGGGTCCCCGGGGCCCCCAACACATTTCATAGCAGAGCCTGCAGAACATCACAATGAAGGCAGCGATCGCTTTCCTAATCCTGGGGCTCCTCCTCCTCCATGGTAAGTAAGAACATTTCTTATTATATTGTTTATCTTACTAACCTAGTAAATGTATTTTATAATAATGGATTCTCCATAGAGAAAAATATATATAATAGAGGAAAAGTCACCTTGTTTATCATTAGATTTTGTTCTCCTGAAAATGTGTTACTTTGTATTAAAACATCTGCCAGGAGAGAAATGAAAATCTTTCACTGATTCTGACTTCATCTAAAAAAAATAAAACAATGTTGCAGTTTTAAAGAAACAATGTAGAAAGTAAAAAGAGACAATTATATGTTGCTGGTGAGTGATAATTGATACTCAGTAAATAAATAAATAGATACAAATAAATAATTTTGTTATTTCCAACTATAAGATACAATATTTCTTTACAAAAAGACAATGACAGACACAGCACATAAAGCTGGACTCCGTTCCATTACCAGATTATCCTCCATAGTAAGATCCCCTGAGACCGGTATCACCATCACCACCATATATGTATCAATAACTCTATCAACATGATAATCCCGGATGATACATTATAATCAACTAAATAACAGATATCACACATTATCCACTTGCTTAATGGGCACATATACCCCCCTTCCTGCCCAGGCGAAATTTCAGCTCTCAGCACTGCGTCGCTTTAAATTAAAATTGCGCGGTCGTGCGACGTGCCTCCCAAACAAAGGCCTGAGCCTGTCGTTGTTCCATACTCACACAGGTACTCGTTGTCGGCCCCCTGCTGCGGGTGCAGCCGCTGCAGCATTGCCAAAGCCGAGTTCCACCAGGCGGGTTTATGGGCGGGTGGATTTCCAGCTGCATTTCAGTAAACTGAACCCTGTCTGTGTCCTGATAATCTCTATATTTATTCTTCTAGGGGAGGCTCTGCGGTGCTTGCGGAGACCTTGTCTTACGGAAGGAAACTGCGACTCCTCAGCGATAACTTGTGGGAAGAAAGACGCCCAATGCTTCAAGTTGGGGGAGGGAGGCTATCTCCTGGGTAAGTGTCTTCTATAGTTTTATTCATGAGCTTATTACTTAGTTTAAAGTCTCACTTCAGCCAACATTTTTAAAATCTGATCTTTGGCCTCCCCTTCAGTCTCGCACAATGGTACCGAATCCTCTCCTGGACTGAAACGGCTTCCTCTGATTTCACTGCACACTGTGAGCTTCTCACAATGTGGATTAGAAGCTGCTGCAGGTCACCAGCCATGATCTGCCTGCATTGCATAAAGAAGCACAGGTTTTATTTAACCCTTTTCTGCCACTGACATATGAAGTACATTGATGGCGGGGGGGGGGGGGGGGGGGTTTACACACAGCTGTACTTTATGTAAATCTGACAAGCCAACTGTCAGATGTCATATGCCTCTTGTCAGTGGCTGCCCCTGCCCTCTCTCCTGCCAGCAGTGACCCTTATTTTCTATCCTGCCTGCAGTGACCCCATCCTAATTCCTGCCAGTAATGACCCTCTCCTCCCTCCTGCGAGTGGTGACCTCTGTCCACTCCTCTGCCAGTGGTGACCCCTGTCCTCTTTACTGCCTGTGGTGACCCCTGTCCTCTCTACTGCCTGTGGTGACCCCTGTCCTCTCTACTGCCTGTGGTGACCCCTGTCCTCTCTACTGCCTGTGGTGACCCCTGTCCTCTCTACTGCCTGTGGTGACCCCTGTCCTCTCTACTGCCTGTTGTGGCCCCTGTCCTCTCTACTGCCTGTGGTGGCCCCTGTCCTCTCTACTGCCTGTGGTGGCCCCTGTCCTCTCTACTGCCTGTGGTAGCCCTTGTCCTCTACTGCCTGTGGTGGCCCCTGTCCTCTCTACTGCCTGTGGTGACCCCTGTCCTCTCTCCTGACTGTGGTGACCCCTGTCCTCTCTCCTGACTGTGGTGACCCCTGTCCTCTCTCCTGACTGTGGTGACCCCTGGTCTCTCTACTGCCTGTGGTGACCCTTGTCCTCTATCCTGACTACGGTGACCCCTGGTCTCTCTTCTGTCTGCAGTGACCCCATCCTATTTCCTGCCAGCAGTGACCCTCCCCTCCTTCCTGCCAGTGGTGACCTCTGTCCACTTTTTTGCCAGTGGTGACCCCTGTCCTCTCTACTGCCTGTGGTGACCCCTGTCCTCTCTCCTGACTGTGGTGACCCCTGTCCATTCTTCTGTCTGTAGTGACACCACCCTCCGTCCTGCCAGCAGTGCCCCTTTTCATCTCTTCTCCCTGTGGTGACCCATGTCCTCTCTCCTGACTGTGGTAACCCCTGTCCTCTCTTCTGTCTGCAGTGACCCCATCCTATTTCCTGCCAGCAGTGATCCTCCCCTCCTTCCTGCCAGTGGTGACCCATGTCCTCTTTACTGCCTATGGTTACCCCTGTTCTCTCTCCTGACTGTGGTGACCCCTGTTCTCTCTACTGCCTGTGGTGACCCCTGTCCTCTCTCCTGACTGCAGTGACCCCATCCTATTTCCTGCCAGTGGTGACCTCTGTCCACTTCTTTGCCTGTGGTGACCCCTGTCCTCTCTCCTGCCTGTGGTGACCCTTGTCCTCTCTCCTGCCTGTGGTGACCCTTGTCCTCTCTCCTGACTGTGGTGACCCTTGTCCTCTCTCCTGACTGTGGTGACCCCTGTCCTCTCTCTTCTGACTGCAGTGACCCCATCCTATTTCCTGCCAGTGGTGACCTCTGTCCACTTCTTTGCCTGTGGTGACCCCTGTCCTCTCTCCTGCCTGTGGTGACCCTTGTCCTCTCTCCTGACTGTGGTGACCCCTGGTCTCTCTTCTGACTGTGGTGACCCTGTCCACTCTTCCGTCTGCAGTGACACCACCCTCCGTCCTGCCAGCAGTGCCCCTTTTCATCTCTTCTGCAAATGGTGACCCCTGTCCTCTCTCCTGCCAGTGGTGACCCCTATCCTATCTTCTGTCTGCAGTGACCCCATCCTATTTCCTGCCAGCAGTGACCCTCCCCTCCTTCCTGCCTGTGGTGACCTCTGTCCACTCCTCTGCAAGTGGTGACCTCTGTCCTGTCCTCTTGCCTGCAGTTCCCTCTTTCTTATCCTCTGTCCTCTGTCCATTCCTATTCATTCTTTTTTTTTCTGATCCCTGTCCCCTCTCTTCTGCCAGCAGTGACTCCTAACCTTGCTATGACAGTGGTGACCCCTGTCCTTGGCCCTGCTAACACATTGTACACTGTCCTACAAACTAATAGCCCTACAAACTGCAGTTACCCTATCCTTTTCTCTTCTGCCAGGGGTGACCCCTGTCCTCTCTCCTGCCACCAGTGCCCCCTGTCCTTTCTTCTGCCTGCAGTGACACCATCCTCTATCCTGCCAGCTGTAACTCCTTTTGTCTCTCCTGCCAGTGGTGCCACCTGTGCCCTGCCAGCAGTGACCCCTCTCCTGCCAACAGTGACCCCTGTCCTCTGCTCTGCCAGCAGTGACTCCTGACCTCTGCTTTGCCAGTGGTGACCCCCTGTCCTCGGCCCTTCAGACACATTGTACACTGTCCTACAAACTAATAGCCCCTGTACTCTGCCCTACAAACTGCTGACCCTATCCTCTGCTCTGCTATCCTCCCATCCTATGCCCCCCTGACATTTTTTCTGCACCCCTTCCATCAGACAGGCTAGATCTTACCCTGGTTCCATATCACTGTGCCGATTAACTGCTTCGCCAGCTACAGTAGGGGGGGAATAACAACTGTGAACCTGGAAGTGAATTGATACGTTCAGCTTCCGGGTTCATTAGTTGAGGTATTGCAATAAAAAATGTGCAGCAAGACTGGAATTTTGGGCATTGATGTGTGAAAATGCACGGCTATTGTGTGGCAAGTATTGGGGGCAGCACTTAGAATTTCCAAGTTAACCACCATTGCTTTACCCCTCTAATGCCAGGAGGACATTTATAAATATACCTTGATAGCCAAGGGGCTAAATTGTATGTTAGATCCCGACTCACCAAGCATAGAATAGCTTCTCTTTCTCTCTGTTGCGATTATTGAATAATCTCATTATTAGTATCTAATAATCTCTTTATTACATTCTGTTGTTTTTCAGCTAAGAAAGGCTGGGGGTGCACTACAAGAAGCAACTGCGTGTTATTGCAAAAGTTCAATCCTTCCGCACAGTGCTGCGCTACAGACCTCTGTAACCTCTGATCCGGAGATCCAGAAGAAATGTGATGGAGGCGGAGCTCACCACCGGATGGAGGCGGAGCTCACCACGGGATGGAGGGCGGAGCTCACTACACCAATGCTGTGATCAGTCATTCAATTTCCTGCCTGATCTATAAATCTCATCCGATATCCATCAATGTTCTATTATCTGCTCATCACCTCCATAATAAAATCATATATAAGAGTCACACTGTTTACTCCTAATCAATATTCTTATCAGATATCTCCAATCCTGCAATCCATGGCTGATATTTTAGTTGTTTGCATAAAGTCCAAGCTTATTATAAATTAAAAAAAAAATGTTTTTTTTTTTATATACAGTACCAGGGCCGGGACAAAAAAAATAGGCCTGGGCATTTTAGACTGAACAGCCGGGGAGGGGGGCGCGGTGGCGGTTAACGGGATGTGGGGTTCCAGCACCTTGTACCTCTAGACCCCCTTTACATTACACAGCCCCCTGTACCTCTGGACCCCTTTACATTACACAGCCCCCTGTACCTCTGGACCCCTTTACATTACACAGCCCCCTGCACCTCTGGGCCCCTTTACATTACACAGCACCCTGCACCTCTGGGCCCCTTTACATTACACAGCACCCTGCACCTCTGGGCCCCTTTACATTACACAGCACCCTGCACCTCTGGACTCCTTTACATTACACAGCACCCTGCACCTCTGGACCCCTTTACATTACACAGCACCCTGCACCTCTGGACTCCTTTACATTACACAGCAGACTGCACCTCTGGACTCCTTTACATCACACAGCACCCTGCACCTCTGGACTCCTTTACATTACACAGCCCCCTGCACCTCTGGACTCCTTTACATTACACAGCCCCCTGCACCTCTGGACCCCTTTACATTACACAGCACCCTGCACCTCTGGACCCCTTTACATTACACAGCACCCTGCACCTCTGGACTCCTTTACATTACACAGCACCCTGCACCTCTGGATCCCTTTACATTACACAGCCCCCTGCACCTCTGGACCCCTTTACATTACACAGCACCTTGCACCTCTGGACCCCTTTACATTACACAGCACTCTGGCCCCTTTACATTACACAGCACCCTGCACCTCTGGGCCCTTTTTACATTACACAGCACCCTACACCCCTGGACCCTTTTACATTACACAGCCCCCTGCACCTCTGGACCCCTTTACATTACACAGCACCTTGCACCTCTGGACCCCTTTACATTACACAGCACTCTGGCCCCTTTACATTACACAGCACCCTGCACCTCTGGGCCCCTTTACATTACACAGCACCCTGCACCTCTGGGCCCCTTTACATTACACAGCACCCTGCACCTCTGGGCCCTTTTTACATTACACAGCACCCTGCACCTCTGGACCCTTTTACATTACACAGCCCCCTGCACCTCTGGACCCTTTTACATTACACAGCCCCCCACAGTTTGTTACACAGACACCCCCCTAACAGTTCTGGACCCCCTGCATGCTACACTGAGGGGGGGGGGAGGAGACGTGACATGCAGCCCACAGGGCATATGCCCGGTATGCCCTATGGCCAGTTCAGGCCTGTACAGTACTCACATAAAAGGGGTTGTAAACCCTCTGGCTATGTTTACCTACAGGTAAGTCTAGATTAAGGCTTAAATGGTTTAGGAGGTATTTGCCAAAAAGAACGCACCGCTGTCTAGGGCGCATGCACACCGTAAATAACGGCGCACTAAGCTAGCCGGGTCTTGAATGGAATCTGCCGGTACCGCGCGCATGCGCGGGAGTGACGTCGTCGCCACTCCAGCCAGTCACAGCTCCGGAGCGGCGATACCCGGAAGGTACTTGGAGGAGACATGGCGGCGGCCGAGGAGCGCTTCGATCTCAGGTAAGTCATTCATAATGAGCTAGTATGCTATGCATACTAGCTCATTATGCCTCTCTCTTGCAGGGTTTTCTTTGTGGAAAATTTCTAGAGGGTTTACTTACTCTTTAATACTCAATAATATGATATAATCAATCCTATCTCCGGCGCTGTACCCTACGAACTCCAAAGAGGGAATTATCACAGGCTGCGATTGGGAGGGGGAGTGTTTAAGGGACAGGCTTTGATTTGGAGGGGGAGTGCTGAGTCATGGCTCTGTGTGTAAATGGACATACAGAGCCGTGGCTCGGGAGTGCGCCTGCTTGGGTGCCCCCACCGCAAGCTGCTTGCCGTGGCGGCACCTGGCAGTGGGGAGGGGCCAGGAGTGCTGGCAAGAGACTCGAAAAGAGGAGGATCCGGGCTGCTCTGTGCAAAACCATTACACAGAGCAGGTAAGTATAACAAGCTTGTTGTTTTAGAAAGAAACAAAGACTTTAGTATCACTTTAAAGTGGTTGTAAAGGGTAAAGCTGCATTCTATGCATGAAGGTAAAAAACCTTCTGTGTGCTGCTCTCCCCCCCCCCCCCAATACTCACCTGAGCCCCCTTTTGATCCAGCGCTGTGCACGACAGCCTCAGCTGTCCCGGGACTCCCTCTCCTCATTGGCTGAGACAGCATTGACTCCCACTGCTGTCAATTACAGCCAGTGAGCCAATAAGGAGACAGCCAGGGGCGGTGCAAAGCCACGGTTCTATGTGTCTTATAGACGCACAGAGCAGGGCTCAGGAGCGAGCACACACCAGTGGCCCCATAGCAGGCGACTCTCTATGAGGGCACCCATCAAGGGGGAGGGGCCAGCAGCCCCAGTGGGGGGACCCGAGAAGAGGATTGGGGCTGCTCTGTGCAAAAAACATTACAGAGCAGGCAAGTATAACACGTTTGTTATTTTAAAGATAAGCCTTTAATATCACTTTAAGACTTGTAAGTTTATTACAACAATTCCTGCAGGTGTCCCAATGTTTGTTGATTACATACAAGCTCTCTGTCTTTATGAGAGAAGTGTTGAAACAGACTGTGTCGCCACACCTTAAGCAAGATTTGGACAGTAATAACAAAATAATCTGCACTTAGTGTCATCTGAGAGAAAACAAATAAAAGTCCACAACTGCACACAAAAACACTCAATACTAGTGCATGAAATTACTAAAACGCAACATAAATGTTGCTCTGCGTTACTTGCCCCCCCCCCCCCCTTCTCCAAAAAATCCTCTTGTAATATGGTTCAAACTTTCCCCAATCAGGTCACATACACCTTCCACATATTCCTATTATCCTCAGAAATTCCTCCAAGCCAGGTCTTCCTGTTCCCACATCTGTCAACCTCTTTAGCCACACCCACCTGCCTTCCCTCAGACCACCATCCAGAGCACTGTGCATTACAGGCTTCCCCCCAGACCACCATCTACAGTACTGTGCATTGCAGGCCTCCCCCAGAGCACCATCCAGAGCACTGTGCATTGCAGGCTTCCCCCCAGACCACCATCTACAGTACTGTGCATTACATGCCTCCTCCCAGAGCACTGTGCATTGCAGGCCTCCCCCAGAGCCCCATCCAGAGCACTGTGCATTGCAGGCCTCCCCCCAGAGCCCCATCCAGAGCACTGTGCATTGCAGGCCTCCCCCCAGAGCACCATCCAGAGCACTGTGCAATACAGGCCTCCCCCCAGAGCACCATCCAGAGCACTGTGCAATACAGGCCTCCCCCCAGAGCACCATCCAGAGCACTGTGCAATACAGGCCTCCCCCCAGAGCACCATCCAGAGCACTGTGCAATACAAGCCTCCCCCAGAGCACCATCCAGAGCACTGTGCAATACAGGCCTCCCCCAAGAGCACCATCCAGAGCACTGTGCAATACAGGCCTCCCCCCAGAGCACCATCAGGAGCACTGTGCATTGCAGGCCTCCACCCGAGGCCTGTGCAATGTAGGCCTCCCCCCAGAGCACCATCCAGAGCACTGTGCATTGCAGGCCTCCCCCCAGAGCACCATCCAGAGCACCATCCAGAGCACTGTGCAATACAGGCCTCCCCCAGAGCACCATCCAGAGCACTGTGCAATACAGGCCTCCCCCCAGAGCACTGTGCATTGCAGACCTCCCCCAGAGCACCATCCAGAGCACTGTGCAATACAGGCCTCCCCCCAGAGCACCATCCAGAGCACTGTGCATTGCAGACCTCCCCCCAGAGCACCATCCAGAGCACTGTGCAATACAGGCCTCCCCCAGACCACCATCCAGAGCACTGAAGTTAATTGATATAGTGTATGGGCTTACCTTGGTCGGAGTCCATAATGCAGAGTTGTATGCTCACCCTTGCAAATACACACAGCCCACGGTAACAAGGTAAGAAGCTACCCGGGCTGTGAGTCTGTGCACGGGGGCTTGACAGGGATTTGCTAGAGGATAGTCGTAGTAAGATCGTGGTCAGGGATTCCAGAATTCAGAATAAACGATCAACATAGCCGGGGTCAGAGTCAGTCTTGTAGCTGAAACAGAACACAGGCACCTTTGGAAAGGACAGAACAATGACCTGACAAACCCCTCAGAGTGAGGCCGTGTTTTATACCCTAGTTGATTGGGTAACCTGCCTCAGCTCACCCAGGAGAGACAGGTGCAGATTGCAAGGAGATCCAGAGAAAGGCAATCAGCACATCATTCAGAACCAGGCTTAGGTGGAAAGCAGGCAGAACCCCGAACTGATGAGCGGCTCAGAGGCAAAGAACTGAAGCAGCAACAGAGAGGTCCTGGATTCAATACCAACCTCAGCCACTTGGGGCGTGACCATGCCTGGCCGCCGGCTTGGTAGGAACCGTGACATATATTGAGTTTGGAAATTGTAGAGAAATGCTTAAAGGGGTTGTAAAGGAAAAAAAAATGTTTCCCCAAATATCTTCCTTTCCCTCAGTGCCGTCCTCCTTCACATACCTCATCCTTCCATTTTGCTTTTAAATGTCCTTATTTCTTCTGAGAAATCCTCACTTCCTGTTCTTATGTCTGTAACTCCACACAGTAATGCAAGGCTTTCTCCCTGGTGTGGAGTGTCGTGCTCGCCCCCTCCCGTGGACTACAGGAGAGTCAGGCCGCTCTCTAACACACAGCTCCTTTCTTTATCTGCAACGTAGAGAGCGTCCCGACTCTCCTGTAGTCCAAGGGAGGGGGCGAGCACGACACTCCACACCAGGGAGAAAGCCTTGCATTACGATGTGGAGTTACAGACAGAAGAACAGGAAGTGAGGATTTCTCAGAAGAAATAAGGACATTTAAAAGCAAAATGGAAGGATGAGGTAAGTGAAGGAGGACTGCACTGAGGTAAAGGAAGATATTTAGGGAAAAAAAAAAATTACCTTTACACCCCCTTTAAGAACAAACCTAGGGAAGGGATCTCGGTCCTCCCCCGGGGACCGCCTGTACTTGACATTTTTGCTGAAACAAAGTCCGGTCTCTTTCTTCAGCCTTTTCCCGGTTACATCATCGGACTCCATCCCAGTTCTGCAATAAGATCCGAGAACGGAACGTGATTCAGTTTCACAATTCTGAGCAAACATTACCACAGGATCCGTACAAGAAACAGGTTTTGTAATGTGACCAGCAAATGACATTTCCCCGCTGCCCGTCCTATAAATACAGGAGCCCGGGGCCCCTAGACAGCCCATAGCAGAGCCTGCAGAACATCACGATGAAGGCTGTGATCTCTCTCCTGATCCTGGGGTTCCTCTTCCTCCATGGTAAGTAAGAACATTTCTTATTATAGATCTCTCCTTTCTATGAACCCCCCCCCCCCCCCTGATGGCGGCCCGCACTCCCCCCATTGTCCATAATACAACATCTACAATACTCTTTATTACAAACGAGGACATTTATCTGCCCCCCCCCCCTGATGGCGGCCCGCACTCCCCCCATTGTCCATAACACAACATCTACAACACTCTTTATTACAAACGAGGACATTTATCTGCCCCCCCCCCCCCCACGGCAGCTCTACAACCTCTAATGAAAAGTCTAATTGGGAAATCTGAATGTTACAATCCTTGCAAATTAGCCAATATTTTATTAGATCCTCATACAGGTCAGCCCAGGGGAAGGTATTTGCCTCTTGCATGACCTCTTCGTGTGTAAAATGCAGATTATTTGGTAAACACTACAGAGGAGGGAACTACTGTGGGGGGGGGGGTGTGAAGGGGAAGAGGGGGACACTATTGGGGGGGGGTGATGTGAAGAGGGGCAGAGAGGACACTGCTGTGGGGGGGTGTAAAGGGGGTTGAGAAGAGACTATTGCGGGGGGTGATGTGAAGGGGGGCAGAGAGGACCATATTTCGGGGGGGGGGTGATGTGAAGGGGGGCAGAGAGGGCCATATTGTGGGGGGGGCAGAGAGTGTCCTGATAATCTCTTTATGTTTTGTTCTAGGCGAGGCTCTGAAGTGTCAGGAGGTCTCCTGTACTGGGGGAGGATATTGTAGGCCCAGAGAGACAACCTGTAGAGAGGGTGCTGAGCAGTGCTTCACCATGATAAGGACCACAGGCTCCCGGGGTAAGTGTCTTCTATATATTTAGGATTGTGCTTATTCCTTTGACCCTTTCGCTGCCCTGATCATCAGTCCAGCCCCATCAGTGCCCATCACTGCAGCCTGTCAGTGCACATCAGTTCCTCCTCATTAGTGCCGCCTTCCAGTGCTGCTTATCAGTGCCCATCAGAGCAGCCTCATCAGTGCCTATTTATCGCTGTCCATCAGTGCCGCCTCATCAGTGGCCAACAGTGCAGCCAGTCAGAGTTCATCAGTGCTGTCTATCAGTGCCCATCAGTGCCGCCTATCAGTGCTGCCTCATCAGTGCAGCCTATCAGTGTCCATCAGTGCTCATCAGTGCCACCTATCAGTGCTTCCTCATCCTTACCAGTGCCCATCAGTCCAACATATTTGTGCAGCCTCATCTGTGCCCATCAGTGCATCCTCATTAGCGCACATCAGTGAAAAAGAAAATTAGCTCCACTGGAGCCAATAGAGCACAGATTGTATGTTTTATCCATGACAAATGGCGTTATTCTTAATTTTAATTATTTTTTGAATTCCTATTTTAGTCTTTCTGACCCGGGGATGTGCCACCAAGCCCCAGTGTGCCGCAATGAAGGCCCTTCATCCCAATACCATCTGCTGTTCTACAAATCTCTGCAACTGAAGACTCAATCCGATGTCTACGGCCTCCCAAACCATCTCTTCAGCTATCAGATTGTCCCCACCTCCCAAAACATTGTCCTCACTATCCCAAAACATTGTCCTCACCTTCCAAAAACATTGTCCTCACCTTCCCAAAACATTGTCCTCACCTTCCAAAAACATTGTCCCCACCTTCCAAAAAACATTGTCCTCACCTTCCAAAAACATTGTCCCCACCTTCCAAAAACATTGTCCTCACCTTTCAAAAAGATTGTCCTCACCTTCCCAAAAACATTGTCCTCACCTTCCCAAAAACATTGTCCTCACCTTCCCAAAAACATTGTCCTCACCTTCCCAAAAACATTGTCCTCACCTTCCCAAAAACATTGTCCTCACTATCCCAAGACATTGTCCTCACCTTCCAAAAACAGTGTCCCCACCTTCCAAAAAACATTGTCCTCACCTTCAAAAACATTGTCCTCACCTTCCCAAAACATTGTCCCCACCTTCCAAAAACATTGTCCTCACCTTCCAAAAACATTGTCCCCACCTTCCAAAAACATTGTCCTCACCTTCCAAAAACATTGTCCTCACCTTCCAAAAACATTGTCCTCACCTTCCAAAAACATTGTCCCCACCTTCCAAAAACATTGTCCTCACCTTTCAAAAAGATTGTCCTCACCTTCCCAAAAACATTGTCCTCACCTTCCCAAAAACATTGTCCTCACCTTCCCAAAAACATTGTCCTCACCTTCCCAAAAACATTGTCCTCACCTTCCCAAAAACATTGTCCTCACTATCCCAAGACATTGTCCTCACCTTCCAAAAACATTGTCCCCACCTTCCAAAAAACATTGTCCTCACCTTCAAAAACATTGTCCTCACCTTCCCAAAACATTGTCCCCACCTTCCAAAAACATTGTCCTCACCTTCCAAAAACATTGTCCCCACCTTCCAAAAACATTGTCCTCACCTTCCAAAAACATTGTCCTCACCTTCCAAAAACATTGTCCTCACCTTCCAAAAACATTGTCCTCACCTTCCCAAAAACATTGTCCTCACCTTCCCAAAAACGTTGTCCCCACCTTCTAAAAACATTGTCCTCACCTTCATACTGTATAACTGCTCAACTGCTTTTATTATCTGTAAACCGAAATTTATATCTACTTTATATATTTCAATAAATTCCTACAACTGCTCAAGTATTTGTTATTGTGTGTAAAGCATTTGTAACCTTTATATTCTCTGTATATTATTTGTATTTTATTTCTAATAATGCCATCTTGTGGGACTGAAATGATAATCCCTATGTTAGAAAACTTCTCCCCTCCCCATTCAGAGGAAGAAAGAAAACCCAAATAAGAAAACAAAACTGCATTTTTTTCAGGAGCAGTGATTTTAATAATGCTTAAAGTGAAACAATAAAAGTTAAATATTCCTTTCAATTTTGTACCTGGGGGGTGTGTATAGTATGCCTGTGAAGTAGCGCATGTTTCCCGTGTTTCAGTCTCTGCACAAAATGTCATTTCTAAAGGAAAAAAGTCATTCAAAACTACTCGCGGCTATAATGAATTGTCGGGTCCCGTCAATACAGATAAAAGTCATTGAAAAAAATGTCATTGGTCCCCCCTTAGTCCATTACCAGGCCCTTTGAGTCTGGTATGAATATTAAAGGGGAACCCCGAACAAAAAAAATGCATGGGGGTCTCCCCCAAATTTCGTACCAGGCCCTTCAGGTCTGGTATGGATATTTAGGGGAACCCCGCACCAAAATTTTTTAAAAAAAGTGTGGGGGTCTCCTTAAGTTCCATACCAGGCCCTTCAGGTCTGGTATGGATTTTAAGGGGAACCCCATGCCAAAATGTAAAAAAAATGGCATGGAGTTCCCCCAAAAAATCTATACCAGACCCTTATCCGAGCACACAACCTGGCAGGCCGCAGGAAAAGAGTGGGGGGGAGAGAGAGCGCCCCCTCCTGAACCGTACCAGGCCACATGCCCTCAACATGGGGAGGATGTCTGTGATCAGATAAGGGTTTTCCAGCATGCCGGGCGAACGACTGGCATACACATCGGTCAAATGTCGGCCATTATATTTTGAACCGGCCGATGTCTTCCGAAATTCAGCCCATGTGTACTTGGCTTAAGAGTCATCACTCTCATGCAATAAAACCTGAACAAACCATCACAGGTACTTTTCCATGTGGTAAGTAACTGTAATCTGTGTTTCTTTTTAATGAAGAAATAGGAAACAATTTTCCACTTGGCCTTCCTCCAGTTCTGAGATTCTTGGAAGAAGGAGATGTTCTCAATCAAAGGCCTGAAAAAGATGAAGTTTGCCTATCAAAAATCTGTTTGCAACTGTTTTACAAATCAGCCCCTCAGGTGCAGTGGCAGCTTGTTTCTTTTTTGGGGGGGCGGCAAACAATCCAACCACCAACACCACTTCCATTAATTGTCAGGGCCCTGCACCTACCCTATCTCGTGGGCAGTGCTCTATTCGGCGAGCAGTGGCATCTTCTCTCCGGGCTTCCTCGCTTTCCCTGAGTCTCCTCCCTCCTCCTTCTGGCAGCTTCTCTCCGGGCTGTGGGCAGCTGCTTCCTCGCTTTCTTTGAGTCTCCTCCCTCCTCCTTCTGGCAGCCAATCTGATCGTATCTCCTTTCAGCCAACCAGTTGACTGGCCTTAGACCCGCTTACTTATTGGTCAGGAGGAGAATCAGTGTTACAATAGTGAAAATTCATTGGCTATTGTCACACAACTGTGTGGGCTTTGGGGCACAGTGCTCTGCGCCCCGAGCCCACCCTTTTTTGAAGCCTATTAGAGCATCTGGCTCTTATCTGTTCTTCAAAGAAAAAATGCCCTCCCATTGGAATCAATGCGTCCGGTGCCCTGTATGTATATAAGTGGGGCCAGATGCACGGATGGGGGGGTGGCGCCCATGCTCCCCTAATGGATGGGCTGCCACTTCTCAGGTGTCTAACCAGGGCCGCCATCAGGGGGGGTACAGGCAGTACACCTGTAGGGGGCCCGGATGGCAACCCCCCTTTTTTTTATTATTATTTTTTTTTGTAAGGGGCCCAGAGGTCCGGCAACCCCCCTTTTTTTAATTTTATTTTTATAAAAAAAACAAAACATTTTTTTTGTTATATATTTTTTTTTTCGTCAGCACCCAAAGCCCCCGACCTCAATTTGGGAGCCCCATAAATCCTGATGGCGGTCCTGTGTCTAACATATAGATACTGTAGGTTTGTAAATCAAAAGTTAAAAAAATTATAACAAAAATATATTGAAGAACAGTAAGGTAAAGGTTAAATGTTACACATAATCAATCAATTATATTAATTCATAATTCATTCATATTATATAATGAATATTTACCACATAAAAATTCTATTATTTTGTACTTTTATAAAACCCAATAAAAAACGATTGAAAGTAAAAATACATATATTCCTAGCCTTAAAATGAATTAAATGTTTATATATATCTGTACAATAAATAAAACATATATATCAGAAACCAATGAATTAATTACTATACATCAGAAACGCATGACGCAATCATTTTTGGCTGTTTCAGAGAGGTAACTATCAGGAAGTGACATTCATTTCTCACTCCAGACTAGGAGAAAATTGACCCGTAGAGAAAAACCTGTTAGAAAAAAATAAACAAAATTAAAACAAAGTATCAAACAAACAAAATTATTTAAAAACATAAATCGTTTCTTTTGTTTGATACTTTGTCTAATTTTTTTTTCTTTTTTTTGTAACAGGTTTTTCTCTACGGGTCAATTTTCTCAACCTTTGGAGTGATGTCACTTCCTGATAGTTACCTTTCTGAAGCAGCTAAAAACGATTGCGTCATACGTTTCTGATGTGTAATAATTCATTACAGTTATTGGTTGCTGCTTTATAGGATATATTTGTAGGAGATATATACAATATATATCCATGCAATGTGTATGTCATTTTGATTTTGCTCTTAGCCTGAAGAAGAGCGTTATGTACGTACTTTGCCCAGAAAGTGTTGCAAATGATCAAATAATCATATTACTTCATATTGTATAATGCACATACAAATACATATATTCTAGATGAATAAATATATATATATACACCATTTTTTACAAAAGTAAGTACACCCCTCACATTTGTGTAAATATATTCTTGTATCTTTTCATGTGACAACACTGAAGGAATGACACTTTGGCCCAGATTCACAGAGAGCAAGGCGCACATTACGCCGCCGTAGAGCAAACACCGTACGCCACGCCAACGTAGCGCGGAGAGGCAAGCACTGCATTCAGCAAGCCAGTGCTCCCAGCGTAGGTTTCGAAGGCGCACGCCGGCGTAGGTGGAAGTGGGCATGACCCCATGCAAATGATGGGCCGAGCGCCAGACAGGTACGTATCACGAACTGCGCATGCGCCGTGACGTGGACGCATGCACAGCACCCCCCTGCGCCTGCTCACAACCACGCTGGCACAACTGCCTAAGCTACGCCGGATAACCGTGTACGGCGTGAACATAACGTACGCCCGGCCAGACACACGTCCCACGTACAATACGCCGGCTTGTGTTCCCTGGTGCAGACCTTTGCATGTCTGTTGCCGGGTTGCACCTCATTTATGGGGAATAACTTTACGCCGGACGTACAACTTACGCGCATCTCGCGTAGCATTGCGCCGGGCACACGCAGGTTCGTGAATCGCCGTATTTCCCTCATTTGTATGTTTGAATGGCTAGTCAATGGGAGCGGCACCATGCTCCCAGCCCATATGTGCGCCCACCCTACGCCGGCATAAGCAAGATACGTCGGCGGGGTGTAGCCTGTTTTTAGGTGCATATTAGTTTGTGGGTCTGGCGCACAGGTACGACGGTGCACATTTGCACTTACGTCGGCGTTACTTGTTATACGTCGGCGTAAGTGCTTTGTGAATCTGGGCCTTTGTATCTACAATGTCTATCTAATGTCACTAGCATAGTGCCACCTAGTGACAGAAGAGGAAGGGTGCAACAAGTCAAGATTTAGAGAGGAATCAATTCATCTCCTAACAATTGACCAAAGCAACTATCGCTTGGCAACTCAATTTGATAGCAACTCTGCCTAAACATCAGGGTGCTACACACACACACATATATATATATACAGTATCTCACAAAAGTAAGTACACCCCTCAGTCACATTTGTGTAAATATTTTCTTGCATCTTTTCATGTGACAACACTGAAGAAATGACACTTTGGCCCAGATTCACAGAGAGCAAGGCGCACATTACGCCGCCGTAGAGCAAACACCGTACGCCACGCCAACGTAACGCGCCAGTGCTCCCAGCGTAGGTTTCGAAGGCGCACGCCGGCGTAGGTGGAAGTGTCTACAATGTTGTGTAGTGAGTGTACAGCTTGTATAACCGTGTAAATTTGCCATCCCCTCAAAATAACGCAACACACAGCCATTAATGTCTAAACCGCTGGCAACAAAAGTGAGTACACCCCCTAAGCGAAAATGTCCAAATTGGGCCCAATAAACAATTTTCCCTCCCCGGTGTCATGTGACTAGTTAGTGTTACAAGGTCTCAGGTGAGAATGGGGAGCAGGTGTGTTAAATTTGGTGTTATCGCTCTCACTCTCTCATACTGGTCACTGAAAGTACAACATGGCACCTCATGGCAAAGAACTCCAAATTGGGCCTAAAGTGTGAATATTTTGTGTGGCCACCATTATTTTGGTGTCAAGTGTATATATATATATATTGCACGTAATCAATCAATCAATAATATTAAAGTGGTAGTTCACCCTCACTTGCATCATTTTTCCATCGAGACAGGCATTGTAGCGCGAGCTACAGTATCCCTGTCCCGATTTTTTTACCCCCGTACTCACTGTGTACCTGTACGATAAAGATTTCGGCTCCCGCGGGGAATGGGCGTGCCTAGGGAGAGGGAGGATGATTGACGGCCGGCCCTGGCACGTCACTCTCCCCGAAGACAGCCGGAGTAGGTCTCGGCTCTTCACGGCGCCTGCGCACAGGCTATGCGCAGGCGCCGTGAAGAGCCAAGCCTATTTCGGCTATTTCCGGAGAAGCGTGACGCGCCAGAGCCGGCCGTCAATCATCCTCCGTCTCCATAGGCACGCCCATTCCCCGGTATCTTCGATCTACGAGTACAAGGTGAGTATGGGGGTAAAAAAATCGGGACAGGCATACTGTAGCTCGCGCTACAATGCCTGATTTTATGGTACAATAAAAAAAAAAAATTTCGTTCATAGGGTGAACCCCCGCTTTAATTCATAAATCATTCATTTCATATATTACTTACCACATGCAACCAGAAGATGGCACTCTCTATAGAATAGAGTTCTGTGAGGGATGTTTGTGGTCGTATCAAATCATTCCGCACCGAACATCTCACCAATCTGTCTGTGGAGGTGGTTGCACGTCTAGACGGTGGTAGTGTGAAAATGCACATGCAAAAAAAAGCCAGCACACTAAAATGAGATCTAAAGCGACAATTTATGCCCATATCAGTACAAATAACACCCCCACTATCCTGTCCTGACCCCGGGAACAGACACTTCTGCTGTACAGCTCGGCCTGCTGATAAAGGGGGAGAAAAATAATCATCAGGAAAAAAAAAACAGAATGTGAATGTAAAGAAGGAATTAAAATAAATTGAATTGAATTGCACACAATTACAATACAATATTTGTCATGTAGCGCTACCCCTGAAGGAGCCGCTGATTGTTTTGGGATCGGCGTATTAAGTTACCCTGCAGTGTGTCTAGGGGTGATAGCAGTGAGCCAAAACAGTGAGCGAATGTCCAGACAGTGAATAAAGGTTTTTTCCAATGCTTTATTTCCAGGTCAACATCAACAATAAGTGGGAAGAGCAGGTTGATGAAGAAAAGGGAGAACTTTGCAGTATCAGGCCTGGATAGTAGTTGAGCATTCCTTGCTCAATAGAGTGTCAAATTATAACTCGTCGCCACTCTTAGCTGGAGTGGGTGAAGTGCCCCCGGACAGACCCCTCTCAAGAGTCTGGCAGCCGAAGTGTCACTAAGGCCTGGTACACACGAGAGGATTTATCCGCGGATACGGTCCGCCGGACCGTATCCGCGGATAAATCCTCTGCGGATTTTAATCCGATGGAGTGTACACACCATCGGATTGAAATCCGCACCGAATCCCCATCGCGGTGACGTGTCGTGCCGTCGCCGCGATGATGACGCGGCGACGTGCGCGACGCTGTCATATGAGGATATCCACGCATGCGTCGAATCATTACGACGCATGCGAGGGATGGGTTCGGACGGATCGATCTGGTGAGTCTGTACAGACCACCGGATCGATCCGCTGGAGCCGATTCCAGCGGATAGATTTGTTAGCATGCTAACAATTTTTTATCTGCTGGAATTGGGAAATTTCCGCGGATAAATATCCGCTGGAATGTACACACCATAGAATCTATCCGCTGAAACCAATCCGCTGGGATTTTTCAGCGGATGGATTCTATCATGTGTACGGGGCCTTAGGATTTTCTGGGAGGAACAGATCTCTCTCACAGACCTGGCTCTAGGGCCTCTGCCACAGGCCAATTACTTTAAGTGAACTAAATGGATGAACAGAGAGAATCCTCCACGTGGATTTTTAGCATAGGTCACTGGGTGACAGCAAAGCGTACCTGTCAGCATTCCGGTCACCAGATCCCCGATTGGTTCGGCACCCAGCCTGGGATCCTCTCAATAGAACCGGGAACCCAGTAAGTCACTGGGGTCCCCTTTTACCTCCGGATGAGGGTTTGTGTAACCTGCAGTTTTGGCCAGGTGGGCCGCGCCGGCGGGATCCATGGATGCGCGCACCCTGAAGGTGGATGCCGCACCTGGAACCGGGACCCCGCAAAGATTTTAGAACACATGACATCTGTCACAGATATACCCTTCCCCAGCATGCCTTACGAGGAAGAAACTTCTCTAATTGGCTGCTGGGGAAAACTTGCTCTGCCAGAACCCCTCTAGCGCCAACTGCCGGCCAGGGATGGTACTGCATCCCTGGAGTACAGATTGACCCAGTGGACATTTCTGGAATGACAGAAGTCCCAATTTAAATAGATTGTGAATGGGAGCAAAGTAACTCTCCCATTCCCCACTAACTTTAGCGTAGTGCCCATACTGAAAGTAAGGGGGCGCTACATACTCCCCCCACTTGAATTGACACTGTCCCCAGTGTCCTAAAGCATTCGAGCCCGAATGCTGGCCTGCTACCTACTAACCAGACAGAAAAGAAAGAAAAGAAGAAAGGACAGAGTTCACACAATGTATTACAGTATTTTTTTTCAAATAGCATAAGACATACAACATACACAACCCTATCTATCTAGCTGCCCATTCTCCGCAGTGTTTGATAGTGGGTCCAAAAACATGTATAGAAAAACAAAAAAAAGAGCATACAAAATATACAATACTATCAAAATAGTTCCTTATGTTTTTACAACCTCCAGGGTCAGGATTGAGGCCGTGTACTCGAGCCTGAGCACAAAACCTCCTTCCCTCCCAAGGAGTCCTAAGGTGTAAATACTGTGAGAGAAATACTATTTTCTATGCAAGAAATTCAAAGCAATAAGACTTAACATTTCTTTTTTTTTTTCTTTCTGCAAAATAACGGTGCAGAACACTGCCCCTAGCGGTCAGTGTGCTGGTACTGCGGCAGTTCAAAACTCAAAGGTGAAGAAGTAGCAGCAAAGGGAAGTGAACACAAAAAAAATTGGAAAAATAGTTATTTTTCCTGGCTGGATTTTCCAAAGCTGCAATGAAGAAGTTGGCAAAGGTTCCACTCTAACCGACTGAACCCAAACCCCTCCCAGGAGTCCTTCACATGAATGTCTATGTGGGTCTATAGGAGCAGGGGGGAAAGGGGAAACCGGGAAGGAAAAATTCAAACAGAGTGGGGCATACTTGTCAGTAACTTCCCTTTGGGTGAGCGCCCAAGCCGGGCAAACTTCACTCGATCACACAAACGGGCCCGGCAATGGGAACATTGGGTACCCCGCATAGGACGGCATGTCCTGAGTTGGAGGAGTGGTGAGAGAAAGAAACAGCAATAACTCACCAGCTCCTTAAGGTAGGCACGGGGCGGACTCACAAGGCGCACTCTGCCGGGCAGGGCGCTTCTTCCTCCTCTTCTTTGTAGAGCCCCAAAATCCCCCAAAACCCTGCTGTTCGGGGAAACTTGGCTCAAAAAGGTGGTCAGGCAGGTTATTGCCATCTATTGTAGAATCGCCCGACCAGAATTCAAACTCTGAAGAGTCCCCCGCTTCGGAAGGGAGGTAATTCAGGACCCTGGTCGGGGCAGTGGCCGAATCAGGCCACTGCCTTGGAGGGGAGAACTTCCGGCCACGGGGCCTCCACCTCCACGGCAACCTCTCCCGAGCAACGATCCACCCGGTACTCCTTCTGGGGACCCACGGACGGTACCACATTAAACAGATAAGTTCCGCACCTCCGGCATCGGATGAAAGGCAGAAGGCGGACAGCCAGCTCCTGGCACTTATGGCAAGCTAGGCCCAGCATCTCCATCCCCACGTGGGACAGCAACACAAATTGTCCCTTGGTGGACAGGCGGACGCCCGTATCTGTCACGGGTGTCCCAGTTAGGGTGGGCAAAAAGGGCTCCCCCCGGTGTGGTCAGGGGGCGCCTCAGGGCAGCAGGGGCCTTTGAGATTCCAGACATCTCCAGCAGTGATCCGTCTTGTTCAAAGGAAATGGTGGTACTGCTGCTTTGGCACGAAATCACACTGCACGTCTCACGCAGGGGAGTGTGGCTCCTCCCACTTGGAAGAACTTGTCCGGACACGTTGTAGGCGCGTGCTAGGCCGCACGTACGCCCAAGCTTAGCGATGCGAGGTTAACTACCTCGTTGCCGGACAGTTCAAGTACACAACACCGGACACTCTTCGCTCTTTAGTAAATGGCCACTCACTTTCTGGTTGCCAATGGTAACAGCCGAATCCCGGACGAGCCCCCACGTGTAGCGCTACCCCCGAAGGAGCCGCTGATTGTTTTGGGATCGACGTATTAAGTTACCCTGCAGTGTGTCTAGGGGTGATAGCAGTGAGCCAAAACAGTGAGCGATTGTCCAGACAGTGAATAAAGGTTTTTTCCAATGCTTTATTTCCAGGCCAACATTAACAATACGCCGACGAGGGGCATTCAAACTGTAAGTATTTCTTTTTTTTTTCTTAAAATTCCCTTCTAGGTTTGGGGTGCGCGCTTTACCCCGATAAATACGGTATATATATATTTTTTTTTCCTTAGCCATAAAATGTATTAGGAATATATGTATATACACCTTTTTAGATTTCCTTTAAAAGGTGAAATCCACCCAGCATTAACTTTCCTGGATTTCTGGGGTTAAATGCTAACTAATAATAACTTAAATTATAGGTATTGAAATTTTCTTTCAAATTTGGCTGTTAGTGAACGTAACGAATACAATTTATCTGAAGTTATGATTTATCCGAAATAACAAATGCCGCATCTAAATGAATGGAATGTAACAAACTATTAATAATACTAAAAAAACGTTATCATTATAATTATTATTAATTTGTTACATTAGGGCCCGCGTCTCGCATTGTGAGAGACAAGTTAGGCCGAGGATTCGGCATGGACAATGGACCCGAGGAAGCTGTCCCGCTTCTGAACTTTGCACCACTTTCATCTCCAAAGCCTTTGTTGTTTGCTTGCTTTGGCTGTTTTCAGACTGACCCCAACTTTCTATCTTTGGAAAAGGTTGTCAGATGTTTGGCAGCAAGAAAACCTGATAGGGGAGTAACCCTTTCAGAACTTGCCCAAATTTTTCTGGTGACATCCACGCCGAGTGACCATCTTCCCTTGCATTGGTGGTGTGCTGGCCCTGCAATAGTAAAATGCTTGTTTGTGGCGGGGGGGGGGGGGGGGTTGGGTCAGACAGTTTCACATCTCATCCTCCACTCCAGGGGGCTCAGCATCTCTAATAGACAGGTCCCTGCAGCCAGGGCCGGGACAAAGCGGTGGGCAGGAGGGTGTGGCTGCCATGGGCACTGCGGTATCATGTAAGGTGGGGGAGGGGGAAGGTGCCACAAGGAGATTGGGGGGAGGGGATTTGTGTAGAAAGGGGGAATTTGGGGGGCAGCAGGGAGTAAGTATTGTTCTAGGAGGGGAAATTGGGAGGATGCAGGAAATAAAGTTTGCGCTAGAAGCGGGATTTCAGAGGAATTTGTGCTGGGGGGAAAAGATGTGTACTTTTCTGTGGCGGTGCATCCATAGAGGGCGCAGGAGCGCCGCCCCCTCTCTCGTGCACCCGTCAATCAACAATAGATAGATTCATGCATTGCTAGTGGGCAAACTGGCGGCATTTGATGGGGCAAACTGGTGGCTATTGATGGGGCAAACTGGCGGCAATTGATTGGGCAAACTGGTGGCTATTGATTGGCAAAGCTGGCGGTTATTGATGGGGTAAACTGGCGGCTGTTGATGGGGAAAACTGGCAGCATTTGATGGGGCAAACTGGCGGCATTTGATGGGGCAAACTGGCGGCTATTGATGGGGCAAACTGGTGGCTATTGATTGGCAAAGCTGGCGGTTATTGATGGGGCAAACTGGCAGCTATTGATGGGGCAAACTGGCAGCATTTGATGGGGCAAACTGGCGGCATTTGATGGGGCAAAGCTGGCGGTTATTGATGGGGCAAACTGGCAGCTATTGATGGGGTAAACTGGCGGCTGTTGATGGGGAAAACTGGCGGCATTTGATGGGGCAAACTGGTGGCTATTGATGGGGCAAACTGGCGGCAATTGATTGGGCAAACTGGTGGCTATTGATTGGCAAAGCTGGCGGTTATTGATGGGGCAAACTGGCAGCTATTGATGGGGCAAACTGGCAGCATTTGATGGGGCAAACTGGCGGCATTTGATGGGGCAAACTGGCGGCTATTGATGGGGCAAACTGGTGGCTATTGATGGGGCAAACTGGTGGCTATTGATTGGGCAAACTAGTGGCTATTGATGGGGCAAACTGGCGGCTATTAATGGGGCAAATTGGCGGCTATTGATGGGGCAAACTGGCGGCTATTGATGGGGCAAACAGGCGGTTATTGATGGGGCAAACTTGCGGCTATTAATGGGGAAAACTGGTGGCTATTGATTGGGCAAACTGGGGGCTATTGATGGGGCAAACTGGCAGCATTTGATGGAGCAAACTGGTGGCATTTGATGGGGCAAACTGGCGGCTATTAATGGGGCAAATTGGCGGCTATTGATGGGGCAAACTGGCGGCTATTGATGGGGCAAACAGGCGGTTATTGATGGGGCAAACTTGCGGCTATTAATGGGGCAAACTGGTGGCTATTGATTGGGCAAACTGGGGGCTATTGATGGGGCAAACTGGCGGCTATTGATTGGGCATACTGGCGGCTATTGATTGGGCAAACTGGCGGCTATTGATGGGGAAAACTGGCGGCTATTGATGGGGCAAACTGGCGGCTATTGATGGGGCAAACTGGCAGTGAAGGATAAGGCAAACTGGTGGCATTTGATGGGGAAAACAGGCGGCTATTGATTGGGCAAACTGGCGGCTATTGATGGGGCAAATTGGCGGCTATTGATTGGGCAAACTGGTGGCTATTAATGGGGCAAACTGGCGGCTATTGATGGGGCAAACTGGCGGCTATTAATGGGGCAAACTGGCGGCTATTGATGGGGCAAACTGGCGGCTATTGATTGGGCAAACTGGCGGCTATTGATGGGGCAAACTGGCGGCTATTAATGGGGCAAACTGGTGGCTATTGATTGGGAAAACTGGTGGCTATTGATGGGGCAAACTGGCGGCTATTGATTGGGCAAACTGGCGGCTATTGATGGGGCAAACTGGTGGCATTTAATGGGGCAAACTGGCGGCTATTGATGGGGCAAATTGGCGACTATTGATTGGACAAACTGGCGGCTATTGATGGGGCAAACTGGCGGCTATTGATGGGGCAAACTGGCGGCTATTGATGGGGCAAACTGGCAGTTATTGATTGGGCAAACTGGTGGCTATTGATGGGGCAAACTGGCGGCTATTGATGGGGCAAACTGGAGGCTATTGATGGGGCAAACTAGCGGCTATTGATTGGGCAAACTGGCAGTGAATGATGGGGCAAACTGGTGGCATTTAATGGGGCAAACTGGTGGCTATTGATGGGGCAAATTGGCGGTTATTGATTGGGCAAACTGGCGGCTATTGATGGGGCAAACTGGCGGCTATTGATTGGGCAAACTGGCGGCTATTGATGGGGCAAACTGGCAGCATTTGATGGGGCAAACTGGCGGCATTTGATGGGGCAAACTGGCGGCATTTAATAAGGCAAACTGGTGGCTATTGATTAGGCAAACTGCTGGCTATTGAGGGGGCAAACTGGCGGCTATTGATGGGCACAGTGGCGGCAATTGATGTGTTTTTTTTCAGTTTGTTTGCGTCCCCCCCAAAAAATTTGAGCACCAGCCGCCACTGTGTACTTGTTGTTGTTCAGTCGTTTAGTCGGACTCTTCATGACCTCATGGATCCTAGCTCGCATCTATCCATCTTGTTTTCTGTTGTCCTCTTCTCCTTTTTCCTTCCATGTTTCCCAGCATCAGGGTCTTTTCCCATGAGTCCTCTCTTCGCATTAGGTGGCCAAAGAATTTGAGTTTCAGGTTCCGTCCTTCCAGTGAATATTCAGTGTGGATTTCCTTCAGGATTGACTGGTTTGATCTTCTTCCTGCCCAAGGGACTTTCAAGAGTCTTCTCCAACTCCATAGTTCAAAAGCATTAATTCTTCGGCATTCAGTCTTCCTTATGGTCCAACATTCACAGCCATAGGTTACTACTGGGAAGACCATAGCTTTGACTATACGGCACTTTGTTGGTAGAGTGATGTCTCTTTGCTTTTTATAATTTTGTCTGAAGCCCCGTAGACATGCTTCGATTGTTGGCAGGGGCTTGTCTGTTGACAGACTGTTGTCCTAAAATCTTAGGCCGCGTACACACGATCGGAAATTCCGACAAGAACGGTGGATTTTTTTTCAGACGGAATGTTGTGTTGCACACACACAGTCACACAAATCTTGTCGGAAATTCCGACTGTCAAGAACGCGTTGACGTACAACACTTACGACGAGCCGAGATCAATGAAGTTCAATAGGCAGTTCGGCTCTTCTGCTTGATTCTGAGCATGCGTGTTTTTTTTTGCGTGTCAGAATTGCATACAGACAAGGAACTTTTTCCGTCTGGAAAAATAGAGAACCAGCTCTCAATCTTTTGTTGGCGGAAATTCCAACAGCAAAAGTCCGATGGAGCCTACACACGGTCGGAATATCCGTCCAAAAGCTCACATCGGACTTTTCTTGTCGGAATTTCCGATCGTGTGTACTGGGCATTATGCTTCTTTTGAGGGGATTTCAGCAGGGGGGGGGCTGATTTTTACTGGGAGGAGGGGTAATTTAAACTTAGGGAGTTGGCATGCAGATTAGCGCTCAGCGTTTTTTGTGGGGAGATTTTCGCTGACACATAAAGCTCATGCATCTTAGGGAGGGGGGGTGCAGTTTGACATGTCCCCCCCCCCCCTGGGCTCTAGAAGATCTTGTCCTCGCACTTAAAACAAAATAAAGTTTAGCGCAAACAAAAACAAATAAATCAAGTCCAAATATTACAGAATTCCACCGTTGTGCAACTTTTTTGCGACAGTTCATAAAGTTCCATTTTCCATGGAGGAGGTGGTCACTGAAGTCGCTGGAAATTTACGAACTGTCACTGAAAGTTGCACAACGGCGGAATTTTGTAATATTTGGACTTTATTTGTATTTATTTTTGTAAAAAATGGGGGGGGGGGGGGGTAAATTTGGACTTTAATTGAGGCGCGTGTGTGTATCTGATAATGAGAATGGAATGTAAATACATTGAGTGTCACAACAAGCCCCTGGGGGGGAAATTCATGAAAGCGATGTTAGTAAACATAGTTCAATTGATTGTATAATAAGAGCCGGTTCACACAGGGGCAACACGACTCTTTGCGAGGCGACCTGGACACGACCCGAGCGCGCACCACAGCGCGATTTGGGGCGACTTACAAGGCGACTTCAAATCCCCTCCAGGACAGGCGACTTTCCAGTGGCCAATCAAAAAACAATCAGCTCTGTGGGAGGGAGGGGTTTGCCTAAGAAAAAAAAATGTCTTCCTGTATTGTTGCTTCAGTTAAGACAGGAGATCCGACTTGGAGGTGACTTCCATTGAAATCAATGGGTACAAGTCGCCTAGAAGTCGGATTGAAGTCGGAGCGACTGCAGTAGTGTACATTAAGACGACTCAATTCACTTTGCGCTGAGTCTTCATCCAGGGATGCCAAGCTACGCTTGCTCCAATAACTCAAACCAATAACGTGGTCTTTCTCCCGCTACTCTATATTTTGTTTTTGTTTAATATATATTTATATGTTTTTTTCCAACAAACCGAGCGGGATCTGGGAAAGGTAGGTGTTTAGGGTGGGGAGAATCACTAAGTGGAGATGCACTTAGGGTTAAAGTTCATAGGTCAAAGGTCAGCTAGGGTTAGGGCTAACCCTAAGGCCTAGGGTTAGGGGTTAGGGTTAGGGTTAGGCCCCTTTCACATGGGGCAGTGGAGGTGTGGTGATGGTATAGCGGCGTATTTACCGCGATATTCGGTCGCTATCGGTGCGGTTTTAACCCCCGTTAGCGGCCGAAAAAAGGTTAATACCGCCCGCAATGCGCCTCTGTAGAGGTGCATTGCGGGCGGTTTTACCGCAGTTCCCCATTGATTTCAATGGGAAGGAGCAGTATAGGAGCGGTAAACACCCCGCTCCTATACCGCTCCAAAGATGTGGCTAGCAGGACTTTTGGAGCGATCCTGCTAGCGCACCGCTTCAGTGTCCCTGAAATGTCCCTTACCGACATCCTTTTGGTCTAAAAATCACAAGATTATAGCTGCCCCGCCTCTCCAGTACCTTCTCAGTGTGTGTGTGTGTGTGTGTATCCTGTGTGCGTGTATACTGTGTGTGTATATTGTATATGTATATTGGGTATATACTGTGTGGCCCCATAATATATTGCCTGGGGGCCCCATAATCTCCTATTGCCTGGGCGCCCATAATCTCCTATTGCCCGGGAGTTCCATAATCTCCTATTGCCTGGGGACCCATAATCTCCTATTGCCCAGGGGCTCCATAATCTTCTATTGCCTGGGGCCCCATAATCTCCTATTACCTGGGGCCCCATAATCTTCTATTGCCTGGGGACCCATAATCTCCTATTGCCTGAGGCTCCATAATCTTCTATTGCCTGGGCGCCCATAATCTCCTATTGCCCGGGGCTCCATAGTCTTCTATTGCCCCGGGGACCCCATAATCTCCTATTGCCCAGGGTCTCCATAATCTCCTATGGCCTGGGGCTCCATAATCTCCTATTGCCCAGGGTCTCCATAATCTCCTATGGCCTGGGGCTCCATAAACTCCTATTGCCCGGGGCTCCATAATCTTCTATTGCCCGGGGGCCCCATAATCTCCTATTGCCTGGGCGCTCCATAATCTCCTATTGCCTGAGGCTCCATAATCTTCAATTGCCTGGGCGCCCATAATATCCTATTGCCTGGGGCCCCATAATCTCCTATTGCCCGGGGCTCCATAATCTTCTATTGCCCCGGGGGCCCCATAATCTTCTATTGCCCAGGGTCTCCATAATCTCCTATGGCCTGGGGCCCCATAATCTCCTATTGCCTGGGGCCCCATACACTCCTATTGCCTGGGCGCCCCATAATCTCCTATTGCCCGGGGGGCCCCATAATCTTCTATTGCCCGGGGCCCCTAAATCTCCTATTGGCTGGGGGCCCCATAATCTTCTATTGCCGAAGAAGAGAGAATAGAGAGAGAGCCGTGTAAATGTCCTCATCCATCCCCGGTCAGCGAGGGATCTTTGCACCCTATTCTACAATGTAAATAGAGAACGAGGAAGAGAGCAGATTTTATTTAGCAATTCTATTCAAACATTGCTACAGAACTCGTCTGCAAAAAATGACTTATATAACAGTACCGGGAGTGATGTAGCTCCGCCCCCCAGTTTTATAAGCTCAGGGGCCCGGGACCCCTACACAGTTCATAGCAGAACCTGCAGAACATCAAGATGAAGGCAGCGATCACTTTCCTAATCCTGGGGCTCCTCCCCCTCCATGGTAAGTAAGAATATTTCTTATTATCGATCTTTCCTTGTCTTATTCTCCCATTACAAGTCCCTTCTATAAACTCCCCCCATTGTCCATAACACAACATCTACACCAGCAGGACACTGCCTTTGTTTTCATTCCAATTTCTTCTCCTGAATATTTGTTATGCTCTAATTTCTAGTCCATTGGTTCCGTGGATCGAATGTTTTATTACCTCTGAGGAATAAAAAGGATATTTTTCAGTCCATTTCCCATCATGCTGTATACAGAGGTTCATTTCAAACATTGTCCTTTTCCCTCAATCCTAAAAAAAAAAAAAAAAATGGGGAAAAAGTGACAAAAGTTCTGATTGGGACATCGATCATCTTGTGAGATCGAACGTTGGTGGGTCTTCTGATCTCACAAACTCCTCTGTCCGTGTTCTGGCTGAAATGATGGACATGGAATTTCACCACAACTTACACACCGACCTCAGGAATTAGAACAAGTCTTTCCCTACAGTGCCCCCCGACCCCCCCCCCCCCCACACACACACACACACACTGCAAGCTTCCTCCTCTATCTCTGATTCCTCCTCTATCGCCTGTCTGATCAATGTTTATAAACAATGTTACTTTGTATCTCTCTATCGCCTGTCTGATCAATGTTTATAAACAATGTTATTTGTATCTCTCTATCTCCCGTCTGATCAATGTTTATAAACAATGTTACTTTGTATCTCTCTATCTCCTGTCTGATCAATGTTTATAAACAATGTTACTTTGTATCTCTCTATCTCCCGTCTGATCAATGTTTATAAACAATGTTACTTTGTATCTCTCTATCTCCCGTCTGATCAATGTTTATAAACAATGTTACTTTGTATCTCTCTATCTCCTGTCTGATCAATGTTTATAAACAATGTTACTTTGTATCTCTCTATCTCCCGTCTGATCAATGTTTATAAACAATGTTACTTTGTATCTCTCTATCTCCCGTCTGATCAATGTTTATAAACAATGTTACTTTGTATCTCTCTATCTCCCGTCTGATCAATGTTTATAAACAATGTTACTTTGTATCTCTCTATCTCCCGTCTGATCAATGTTTATAAACAATGTTACTTTGTATCTCTCTATCTCCCGTCTGATCAATGTTTATAAACAATGTTACTTTGTATCTCTATCTCCCGTCTGATCAATGTTTATAAACAATGTTACTTTGTATCTCTCTATCTCCTGCCTGATCAATGTTTATAAACAATGTTACTTTGTATCTCTCTATCTCCCGTCTGATCAATGTTTATAAACAATGTTACTTTGTATCTCTCTATCTCCCGTCTGATCAATGTTTATAAACAATGTTACTTTGTATCTCTCTATCTCCTCTCTGATCAATGTTTATAAACAATGTTACTTTGTATCTCTCTATTTCCCTTCTGATTAATGTTTAAAAAAATGTTACTTTGTATCTCTCTATCTCCTGTCTGATCAATGTTTATAAACAGTGGGGTAGATTCAGTAAGATATGCGTATTTTTTACGTAGACGCAGGGCACCGTTTTTGCCCTGCGCCCCCGCAAATTTTCTGCGCTACCCTCAATTCACGGAGCAGTAGCTCCGTAAATTGCGTGGGCGCTCGGGCAAAATGCCCGGCGTAAGCGCGCGCAATTTAAATGATCCCGTAGGGGGCGGGAATAATTTAAATTAGGCGCGTTCCCGCACCGAGCGTAGGGCGCATGCTCCGTCGGGAAACTTTCCCGACGTCGCAAGGACGTCATTTGCTTCAAAGTGAACGTGAATGGCGTCCAGCGCCATTCACTTACGCAAACTACGTAAAATTTAAACTTTGCGACGCGGGAACGACGGGTATCCTTAGCATTGGCTGCCCCTGCTATTAGCAGGAGCAGCCTTACGCTAAACACGCCGTACGCAAACGACGTAAACTGCGTACGCAGGGCGCGCGTACTGTAGTGAATCGGCGTTAGTATGCAATTTGCATACTCTACGCTGACCACTACGGGAACGCCACCTAGCGGCCTGCGTAAGAATGCAGCCTACGATATGAGGGCATAAGAGCCTTATGCCACGCATATCTTAGGCTGTAGTCGGCGTAACAAGCTCTCTGAATCAGGAGAAGTCGTTACGCCGGCGCAAGTAAGCAATTGCGCTGCGTAACTATGGTTACGCAGACGCAATTGCTCTCTGAATCCAGGCCAATGTTACTTTGTATCTCTCTATCTCCCTTCTGATCAATGTTAGGGATGCGCCGATATATCGGTGCCGATACATATCGGCTGAAAACAGCTGTTTTGGCGACATGCCGAAACAGCTTTAAAATTGCTGATATGGGCATCGGGTGCCCGTAAAAAAAATGGTCGCTGGGTTGTCACGGCTCCATCCTCTGCACAAGTGTCACTGCCTCCTGAGTCCCCCTGACTCGATCGGCTATTCAAAAATGGCACCAGGTGGCGCCATTACGCATCTGCTTATGCGCCGCCCGGCAGAGCGGATACGAGCTTTTCCGAGCCCGGCCGGCTTCGGGCTCGGGAAAGCTCGTATCCGCTCGGCCGGGCGGCGCATAAGCAGATACGTAATGGTGCCATTTTTGAATAGCCGATCGAGTCAGGAGGACTCAGGAGGGACACTTTGGCAGTGACACTCGTTGGCTCGTGCAGTGCACTCGCAATAGGCAGAAGACAGAGCAGTGACAGCCCAGTCCAGCACAGCCCAGTCCAGCAGAGCCCAGCACAGCACAGAGCCCAGCACAGCACAGAGCCCAGCACAGCACAGAGCCCAGCACAGCACAGCTTTAAAGCGGGAGTTCACCCTAAAAAAAAATGTAACATTAGATTGATGCTCATTTTGTGAAGGGGAATCGGGTAGTTTTTTAAAAATTGAAGCAGTACTTACCGTTTTATAGAGAGATCTTCTCCGCCGCTTCCGGGTATGGTCTTCGGGTCTGGGCGTTCCTTCTTGATTGACAGGCTTCCGACGGTCGCATCCATCGCATCACGAGTTGCCGAAAGAAGCCGATCGTCGGTGCGGCTCTATACGGCGCTTGCGCACCGACGTTCGGCTGCTTTCGGAAAATCGTGACGCGATGGATGCGACCGTCGGAAGCCTGTCAATCAAATAGGAACGCCCAGTCCCGCAGCCCATACCCGGAAGCGGCGGAGAAGATCTCTCTATAAAACGGTAAGTACGGCTTCGATTTTAAAAAGAACACCCGATTCCCCTTCACAAAATGAGCATCAATCTAATGTTAAAAATGGTCATTTCTGGGTGAACCTCCACTTTAAGGTAATAAAGAAGAAGGTGGTGGCAGGAGGTGGTGGGGGCATGAGGTGATGGTGGAAGAAGGTAATGGTGGCACCGTGGCAGGAGGTGGGTGAGGTAATGCTGGCAGGAGGTGTTGGTGGCAAGAGCCGATTGTGGCAGGAGGTGGGGGTGGTGCGTGCAGGAGGTGGTGGCGAGAGCAGGAGGTGATGGCGGCAAGAGCTGGCAGGAGGTGATGGTGGCAAGAGCTGGCAGGAGGTGATGGTGGCAAGAGCTGGCAGGAGGTGATGGTGGCAGGGGGTGGTGGGGGCAGGAGGTGATGGTGGCAGGAGGTGGGGGTGGTGTTTTAACATACAATTATAAAAAAAGAAAAGTCATTTTCGGTTTCGGTTTCGGCCTGACATTTTTTTTTATTTTGGTTTTGTTTCGGTTCTGAAATTTCCATTTCGGTGCACCATCAATGTTTATAAACAATGTTACTTTGTATCTCTCTATCTCCTGTCTGAGTTAGCTTAATTCGTATGGTGTAGTATTTATATATATTAGTGAGCATTTTACACTTTTCTTTTCTTACCTATGTCCTGTCTGATCAATGTTTATAAACAATGTTACTTGTGATCCTTTGTGATCTGGCTAATTGATTTCACAGAGAATCCATAACAAGTACAAACCGGCAACTCGACAGCTTCTCCAGAGAAAAATGTTTATTGTTGCATTATAGCAGTAACATCATCCAAAACTAACGCGTTTCGGCCTAAGACTTCATCAAAAGCTTTTGATGAAGGCTTAGGCCGAAACGCATCAAGTTAGAGGCCCCCCGTCTGTGTCCTGATAATCTCTCTCTATATTCTTCTAGGTGAGGCCCTGCAGTGCTATAAGGGATCCTGTGACGGAGGAAGATGCAGTTACAGTGAGACAACCTGTTCAACAGACGCCAACCGCTGCTTCACCATAACAATCAGCTCCCATTTATATTGTATGTGACTTTTATATTCTTATACCCTTTCCTATTAACCACTTAACAACCGAGGACATCCATGGACGTCCTTGACTTTGTGCGGTGATATCTGAATGATGGGTGCAGCTACAGGCACCGTCTTCAGCCGCCGATTCTCTGCACCATAGAATTTTTTCAGATTTGTCGCTCTATTTTTGTTTATAGCGCAAAAAATAAAACCTGCAGAGGTGATCAAATAGCACCAAAAGAAAGCTCTATTTGAGGGGGGGGGGGAAGACGCAAATTTTGTTTGGGAGCCACATCGCACGACCGCGCAATTGTCAGTTAAAAGCGACATTGAGCCGAATCGCAAAAAGTGCTCTGGTCTTTGGCCAGCCAAATGGTCCGGGGGCTGAAGTGGTTAATTATCGCACACGGTAAAAGTAATTCTGACCGCACTGAGTTGTATGGAGGCCCCGCCTCCTGACTGATCGCCTCTCCCTATAGTTTAGTGATATAGCAATGACCGGTTCTCCTTCTTTCTGACTTTCTATGTTTTCGCCGCGACAAGTTTCACCATCATAATAATTCATGTTTTAATTCCTGCTTTAGTCAATGTGATCCGCGGATGCACAACCAGACCTGAATGTGCGTCGATGCAATCCATTCGTCCGACGACCACCTGCTGCTCTACAGATCTCTGTAACTGAAGCCTCAATCCCCGATGTCTACCGTCCCACAATCCACCTCTTCAGCTTCCAGGTGGACCAACAAGTTTCGTCCTCGCCTGCCGTCCTACAACTGCTCAAGTGTTTGTGTTATGTGGAAACTATTTATAACTTTTATATTCTCCATATATTTCTACAAATGATTTAATGTCGGACTAAAGGATAATAAACTCTATTTTAGCAAAGCTCTCTCCTCCCCCGCACTAAATAAAAATAAAGACCTCCAATCAGAAGCTTCTATGGTGACTTTTCATCGGCTTACAGATTCCACCTTCACTTCTATTTTGTTGAAATTGACTCCCATTTTGGACTGCTTAGGTCAGGGGTGCCCAACCAGTGGCCCCGGTTGGCCCGCAGAACCCTCTGATGTGGCCCTCGACCTCCTGCTCTGGGACTGTGTTGGCAACCTACCAGATTGAAATGTACTGGCACGACACCCGAGATTTACTGGCACGACACCCGAAATTTACTGGCGCAGCCACGTTTTTACTGGCATTTCACAAAAGTTACTAAATAAAATTTTTAGGTGCAAATTTCAGTGTTATTTTCGATATAATAAGGGCAAATTATTTAGTCACATCACCCCCTGCCTTCACCCCCCTCTGCCACCAACACCCCCTGCCTTCACCCACCTCTGTCACCAACACCCCCTGCCTCCATCCCCCTCTGCCACCATCACCCCCTGTCTTCACCCCCCTCTGCCACCAGCACCCCCTGCCTTCACCCCCCTCTGCCATCAACACCCCCTGCCTCCATCCCCCTCTGCCACCAACACCCTCTTTCTTCACCCCTCTCTGCCACCAGCACCCCCTGCCTCCACCCCCCTCTGCCACCAACACCCCCTGCCTTCACCCCCCTCTGCCACCAACACCCCCTGCCTCCATCCCCCTCTGCCACCATCACCCCCTGCCTTCATCCCCCTCTGCCACCAACACCCCCTGCCTTCACCCCCCTCTGCGGTGCCACGTTGTTATTTTCGATATAATAAAGGGCAAATTATTTAGTCACATCTCCCCCTGCCTCCAATCTCCCCCTGTCTCCAATCTCCCCCTGTCTTCAATCTCCCCCAGGCCCCCTGCCTCCAATCTCCCCCTGTCTTCAATCTCCCCCTGTCTCAATCTCCCCCAGGCCCCCTGCCTCCAATCTCCCCCTGCCTCCACCCCCCTCTGTGGTGCCACCTCAGCCACCATCACCCCCTGCCTCCAATCTCCCCCCAGGCCCCCTGCCTCTAATCACCCCCTGCCTCCATCGTCCCCTGCCTCCATCCCCCTCTGCAGTGCCACCAACAACCCCTGTCTCCATCCCCCACCCTCTGCGGTGCCACCAACACCCCCTGCTTTCAATCATCCCCTGCCACTAACACTCCCTGCCTCCACTCTCCCCCTGCCTCCAATCTCCCCCTGCCTCCACCCCCCTCTGTGGTGCCACCTCAGCCACCATCACCCCCCCTGCCTCCAATCTCCCCCCAGGCCCCCTGCCTCTAATCACCCCCTGCCTCCATCATCCCCTGCATCCATCTCCCTCTGCAGTGCCACCAACAACCCCTGTCTCCATCCCCCACCCTCTGCGATGCCACCACCCCCCTCTGCAGTGCCACCAACACCCCCTGCCTCCAATCACCCCCTGCCACTAAAACTCCCTGCCTCCAATCTCCCCCTGCCTCCAATCTCCCCCTGCCACCATTGCTCCCTGCCTCCACCCCCCTCTGTGGTGCCACCGCAGCCACCATCACCCCCTGCCTCCAATCTCCCCCTGTCTCCAATCTCCCCCAGGCCCCCTGCCTCTAATCACCCCCTGCCTCCATCCCCCTCTGCAGTGCCACCAACAACCCCTGTCTCCATTACCCACCCTCTGCGGTGATACCATCCCCCTCTGCGGTGCCACCAACACCCCCTGCCTCCAATCACCCCCTGCCACTAACACTCCCTGCCTCCAATCTCCCCCTGCCTCCATTGCCCCCTGCCTCCACTCCCCTCTGTGGTGCCACCGCAGCCACCATCACCCCCTGCCTCCACCCCCCTCTGTGGTGCCACCGCAACCACCATCACCCCCTGCCTCCAATCTCCATGCGCAGTTCCAAGCCGAACCGATCTCGGATATTTTTTACTGGCACATTCCCACAACCACGGACATTTAAGAATGGGGGGGGGGGGGGGTAAGTGCCTGTTTTTACAAACTGTCCATAAAAATAGGGACGGTTGGCAACACTGCTCTGGGATGGAATAAAATAGAATATAAGACTGTTATTATAAAGATAAGTCTATTACTAAAATCGCAGTGTGTGTATATTTGGGTATCTCTGTTCTGCAGGGTTACTGGGCGGCTTTCAAACTGATGAATGAATGAAAACTTATATAGCGCAGCACATGCAAATTTAATCGCCTCTGGGCGCAGAGAAGAGCAGCCGCGGGTTTCCTGCCATAGACTTCTATTACCTGCGAGTTTAATGAGCTTTCTGAAAGTGCACAACACCTACAGGATATTATAGAAGTCTATATCAAAGTGCAGCTAACCCGCAGGAAAGCCGCAGGTGAACTTTGCTGCACCCGTGATGCGGGTAAACAACCGTCCATCAGTGTGAAAGCAGCCTTAGGCCCCTTTCACACGGTCAGCCCGACCAAATCGGACCCTCCATTCACCTCTAAGGAGTGGAAGATGTAAAAGTACTTGTGTCCGTTTACAAACGCCTACCTCCAATCAAATCTGAAATAAAAAAAAGACAGTAAAGTGGGTTCTATAGACGCGAGTGGGCTGCCATCCACCCACTCACCTCATTGTAGCCCACGAGTCGCTTAAGTGGCCCTTGCTATTCAAAAGGTTGGGCACCCCTGGCTTAGGTGATATTAGTTTGAAAAAACAAGATCACATGGCTTTATTTTCTTAACCACTTCAATACCACACACCGTCATATGACGTCCACAAAGGGGATCTCCCATCCTGGGTGGGCATCATATGACGTCCGGGGGTTTATGCGGTGATATCTGAATGATGGGGCACCTAGAGGCATCATTCAGATATCCATGTCTTCAGCCGGCGATCCTGCGCACCATAAGAATGATCATAGCGGCGCTTGATCGTTCTTATAGGCGGCGGGAGGGGATGTCCCCCCCTCCCGCTGCCATCCGGATAGCCCTGCGCCGGATAGGAAACATAGAGATGACTGGTGACCAGAGGGTCACCAGTCATCTCTATGACCGTCGAAGGCCCGGGCGCGATGTGATGACGTCACGCCCAGGTACCCGGAAGTAAACAAAGCCGCAATTGCAGCTTGTAAGCATGAGATCGGTGACATTTTTTTCACGATCTTATGATTTCCAGCCTGGAGGAGAGATGTGAGGTCTTACTGACCCTGAGTCTCTGCATAAAGAGGACCTGTCACACACTATTCCTATTACAAGGGATGTTTACATTTCTTGTAATAGAAATAATAGTGATCAAATTTTTTTTTTTAAAGTGTAAAAAATAAATAAATAAGTAAAATAAAAAAATAAAATTTTAAAACGCCCCTGTCCCCGATAGCTCGCGCTCAGAAGCGAACGCACACGTATGTAAACGTCGTTCGAACCACATATGTGAGGTATCGCCGAGTGCGTTAGAGCGTGTGCAACAATTCTAGCACTAGACCTTCTCTGTAACTCTAAACTGGTAACCTGTAAAACCTGCACAGTAGCGGCAGTTGATGGGGCACACTGGCGGCAATTGATGGGCACACTGGTGGCAATTGATGGGCATACTGGCAACAATTGATTGGGCACACTGGTGGCAATTGATGGGCATACTGGCAACAATTGATGGGCACAGTGGTGGTTATTGATGGGCATATTGGCAACAATTGATTGGGCACACTGGCAGCAATTGATGGGCACACTGGTGGCAATTGATGGGCATACTGGCAACAATTGATTGGGCACACTGGTGGCAATTGATGGGTATACTTTCAACAATTGATTGGGCACAGTGTTGGTAATTGATGGCACAGTGGCGGCAATTTATGAGTACAGTGGCTGCGCTTGATTTTATTTTTTTCAGTTTGTTTGCGCCCCCCAAAAATTTTGGGCACCATCTGCCACTGCCCCCTCCTCATCAGGAACCCTTTCCCTGCCACTGGTTCTGTCCCTACCAGACGGGTTGCCTGTCCCAACTCTCAAAATGCATGCCAAGCCCGGGAGCCAGGAGTCACATGGGGCGGCAGCATCCAATGGGATAGCTTCCCCGGTGATCAGGAAACCATAGAGCAACCATGTTCCCCTCTTGGCTTCAGCAAAACAGCTCCACCTGCAGTGGAGAAATTAGACTGCGCCTGCCTACAAATTCCAAGCAGCATTTCCAGTAGACTTCCCTAAGGGGCAGAGCCCCTAGGCAGGGGACTCCTCTTGCAAGACTGCACTCGGGACCCACATAGCCTATCCCATGTCTATTTATGGGCTCTCCAGCAACTCACTGGCCACACCCACCTAGAGATTATGAGTCCCCATAAGCTGCCATTCTGTCTTTTCTCTCACTGTGACTCTAGAATCCCCTAGAATGCTAAATAATCAGATCAGCCGCCTGTGAAACATTGAGCAGACTAAACCAATCAACCCCCTTCTCCATCTCCATTGACTACTGAGGAGCTAAACCAAATTTGTCTAGCAACCTACACTGACTAGAAGGGTGCCGCACATATGTGGAAAAACCCCCCACGGTGTAAATCACTAATACAGTTGTGACCATCGGATGGTTGGCGTTGACAAAAAAACAGAGACAAGCTAGCATGGGCCTATGTGTGATTCTGTAACTCAGGTAACCATGACTACACTGGAGGGGAATATATTGTACATGTTGGGGCCCCCAATTCACAAAGCTGCTCAGACCCTGTGAGCTATACATGATATCTGGGGGTCCATTATAGAGATTTCCCATCAGTTTAGGGCCCGTGTCTCACATTGTGACAGACACAGGGCCGCTATCAGGGGGGTACAGGCAGTACACCTGTAAGGGGCCCAGAGGCCCCTAGGGCCAGGACGGCAACCCCCCTATTTTATTTATTTTTTATAAAAGAAAATGTTTTTTTATATATTTTTATATATATATATATATATATATATATATATATATATATATATATATATATATATATATATATATATATATATTATTATTAAAAGGCCCAGAGGTCCCCAGGGCCCCCAGATGGAAACCCCCCCCTTTTTTCTTTTTTTTATATATATTTATATATATATATATATATATATATATATATATATATATATATATATATATATATATATATATATATATATATATATATGTTTTATATATATATATTTTATTAAAGGGCTCCGAGGTCCCCAGAGCCCCATGTGGCAACCCCCCCCCCTTTTTTTATTTATTTTTTATAAAAAAAAAAAAATTATATATATTAATATATATATATATATATTTACATATATATAAATATATATATATATATATATATATATATATATATATATATATATATATATATATATATTATTATTATTAAAAGGCCCAGAGGTCCCCAGGGCCCCCAGATGGCAACCCCCCCTTTTTTCTTTTTTGTATATATATATATATAGATATATATATATATATATATATATTTTTTTTTTTTTATATATATATATTTTTTATTAAAGGGCTCAGAGGTCCCCAGAGCCCCGTGTGGCAACCCCCCCTTTTTTATTTATTTTTTATAAATGTTTATTTTTTTATTTTTGTTTATATATATTTTTTTTTTATTAAAAGGCCCAGAGGTCCCCAGGGGCCACGGATGGCAACCTCCCTTTTTTTTATGTATTTTTATAAATGTTTATTTTTTATTTTTTTATTAAAGGGCCCATAGGTTTCTTTTTTCTTTTTATTAAAGGGCCCAGAGGTCCCCAGGGCCCCGGATGGCTACCCCCCTTTTTTTATATTTATATATATATTTTTCTTAATTTCTTCTTTTTTTTGTAAAGGCCCCCCCCCCCCCCTCCGCTTCTCAATTTGTGGCAGCCCCTTCCCCCCACCCCCCGGTTCTCTGCTCCAGGGGGCCCATGCCAAGAAGTAAGGCCAAGGATTCTGAATTGACAACAGAGCCGAGAGCCAATAACATGTTCTGAACTTCGCACCGCTTTCATTACCAAAACATTTGTTGTTTGCTTTGGTTGTTTTCAGTCAGACTGACCCAATACACTTCACAACAGTGTGTGACCCATGCACTCCTTGCCCGGCCCGGTCAGTTTAGGTGGACGGCCATGTCTTGGTAGGGTTGCGGTTGTGCCGTACTCTTTCCATTTTCCGATGATGGATTGAACAGAAGCTCTGTGAGATCTTCAAAGCTCCGGAGATTTTTTTTTTATAACCTAATCCTGCTTTATACTTCTCCACAACTTTATCCCTGACCTGTCTGGTGTGTTCCTCGGCCTTCATGATGCTGTTTGTTCACTAAAGTTCTCCAACAAATCTCTGAGGGCTTCACAGAACAGCAGGATCAGGATCGGCACTGATGTATAGAGAGGGAGGGGCCTGTGTGCTGATATATACTCATCATATATACAGTGTGTGTATAGAGAGGGAGGGGCCTGTGTGCTGATATATACTCATCATATATACAGTGTGTGTATAGAGAGGGAGGGGCCTGTGTACTGATATATACTCATCATATATAGAGAGGGAGGGGCCTGTAGGTCCTCCTACATCCTTGAACTCTAATCTACAATGTATATAGAGAACAGGAAAAGAGCGGATTCTATTTTGCAATCCTGATCAAACATTGCCACAGAATTCCTCCAGGAAATGAGATACGCAATGTTACCAGCAATCACATAGCTCCGCCCCCAGTGCTATAAGCTCAGGGGCCCGGGGCCCCTACACAGTTCATAGCAGAGCCTGCAGAACATCGCAATGAAAGCTGTGATCTCTCTCCTAATCCTGGGGCTCCTCTTCCTCCACGGTAAGAACATTTCCTTATTATAGATCTTTCCTTGTCTGACGCCGCGCACACGCGATCGGAAAATCCGACAAGAAAACCGTGGATTTTTTTTTTTTCAGACGGAATTTCGGCTCAAACTTGTGTTGCGCACACACGGTCACACCAAATTCCGATCATCAAGAACGCAGTGACTTAAAACACTACGACGAGCCGAGAAAAATGAATGCTCCCGAGCATGCGTTGACTTGATTCTGAGCATGCGTGGGTTTTTTCTCCGTCAGAGTTGCACACAGGCGATAGGAATTTCCTATATTTTTTTTTTTCCCATCGTAAAATAAAATAAAACATGTTCTATTTCTAAACACCGACGGAAAAAAGTCAGACGGTCGGAATTTCCATCTGACTTTTTTCATCGGAAATTCCGATGGTGTGTCCGCGGCATTAGAGGCGCCTCTCTTCTCTTTTGTACTCAGTTGTGACGCTAGATATCCAATTTTATTTAAAAATGTTGTTTGTTTTTGCAAAACGCTCTCAAACCAAGTTACTCTCAAACCAAGGTTTTACTGTATTTAGAAGACGTGATGTGCTTTCCACGCACTGGGCCAGATCCACGTACCCTGGCGCATATTTGCGTCGGGCGTATCGTATCTCTGATACACTACGCCGCCGTAACGTACTTTTTTTTGTATCCTCAAAGAATGCGTGCCGTAAGTTACGGCGGCGTAGTGTAATTTTGGCGGCGTAAGGGCGCGCAATTCAAATGGATGTGATGTTTTATGTAAATACGTCTTGACCCGACGTAAATGACGTTTTTTTTCAACTGCGCATGCGCCGTCCGTGGGGGTATCCCAGTGCGCATGCCCGAAATTAAACTTAATTAATTCTACGCAAATCCCTATTCGCGAACGACTTACGCAAACGACGTAACATTTTCAAAATTCGACGCGGGAACGACGGCCATACTTAACATTGAGTACGCCTCATATAGCAGGGGTAACTATACGCCGGAAAAAGCCGAACGCAACCGACGTAAAAAAATACGCCGGCCGGACGTACGTTCGTGGACCGCTGTATCTAGCTAATTTGCATACTCGACACGGAATTCGACGGAAACGCCACCTAGCGGCCAGTATAAATATGCACCGAAGATCCGACGGCGTACTAAGACGTACGCCAGTCGGCTCGAGCCCAGATTCAGGCGTATCTTGTTTTGTGGATACAAAACGGAGATACGACGGGGGAACTTTGAAATTACGCGGCGTATCAATAGATACGCCGCCGTAATTCGTTTGTGGATCTGGCCCACTTTGTTTATCAATATGATTTTTTTTTATTTATTTTTTTACTTTTGTTACCTGTGAAGAAGAAGAAGAATATTTTTTGGACCATTTCCCATCTCGTAGTAGAATACAGAGGTCGATTTTGAATTGATAAGGAAAATATTCCAAAAATCCTTTTATTGAGGCTTCATATGACAAGTGGTTGACAGATGGAGGAGGGGACAGAGAGGTAGACGCGTTTTGCGCAAATGTTAGCGCTTAGTCATTATCTATTGGAACTAGGGTGACCTAATTTCCAAACTGCCATTCAGGGACACCCCCCCCCCTCCTTCATATAAAAAGATAACTTTTTATAAAAAAAAAAAATTGTGACCCCCCCCATAGTTTTCACTGGTTCATCCTGGGACCTGTAGTTCTTCACTAGTTGGGAGGAGGCGCATCTTCAGCTCTGAGGGGTTCATGGTGGGACCTGTAGTCCTTCACTTTTGGGGGTCACATTCCCCCCAAAAGTGAAGGACTACAAGTCCCACCATGAACTCCTAATATCTAAAGATGTGACCCCCCCCCCCCCCCAATTTGAAGGACTACAACACCCAGCATGAAACCCCTGAGATCTAAGGGTGTGATCCTATAGATTTCACAGGTTTTTCCTGGGACCTGTAGTTCTTCACTATTTAGGGGGTCTCACATCTTCAGCTCTGGGGGGGGGGGGGTTCATGCTGGGACCTGTAGTCCTTAACTTTGGGGAGTTAACGTGAATTTCATTGCTGCGACATTGTAGGTGTTTTTCAGAAACGCGGCCGCACACAGATATTCCCGGTCACAAAGTCAAAGGTTGTTTGTTTTTTTTGCCCAGATAGGGGAAGACAGCGAGTGGGCGGCGGGGGGGTTTGAGGTGCCGCCGGCTGCTGGGGGGCCGATACGTATTCTTCTACATATTTTTGGTAAAGAAAATCGCAATAAGCGTTTATTGATTGGCTTGCGCAAAAGTTATAGCGTCTACAAAATAGGGGATAGAATTATGGCATTTTTTATTTATATTGGCGGCGATCAGCGATTTTTATCATGACTGCGACATTGCGGCGGACACATCGGACACTTTTGACACCATTTTGGGACCATTGTCATTTATACAGCGATCGGTGCTATAAAATGCACTGATTACTGTAAAAATGACACAAAAAATTAAAAACTGCTAGGTGGCGCTGTAGGGGTTAAGTGTGTCTTAGGGAGTGATTCTAGCTGTGGGGGGGGGGGCGTGGCTACATATGACATGACAGTGATCGCTGCTCCCGATGACAGGGAACAGTAGATCAGTGACCTGTCACTAGGCAGAACAGGGAAATGCCTTGTTTACAAAGGAATCTCCCCGTTCTGCATCTCCGTGACACGATCGCGAACATTGAAGACGTGGGCGCGGTCACGTTGAGCTCGGCATGTCCATATATCCACTGCTGCCATTGTGCGGACGTATATCGGCATGCAGCGGTCGGCGAGTGGTTAAAGCCAAAAATGTTCTGTAGTCCTGGGTGTGGCTTGTCCTGGGCGTGGCTTGTCCTGGGCGTGGCTTGTCCTGGGCGGGGCTCGGGATGTCAGTGGATGAGAGGCAGTGTGATGTCAGTAGAAGAGGTGGGAGGCTCCCTGTCTGTGTCCTGGGCGTGGCTTGTCCTGGGCGGGGCTTGTCCTGGGCGGGGCTTGTGATGTCAGTGGATGAGAGGCAGTGTGATGTCAGTAGAAGAGGTGTGTCCTGATAATCTCTCTCTCTATTCTTCTAGGTGAGGCCCTGCGGTGCCGGCAGAGCTCCTGCACCGGGAGGGGAAGTTGCAGCACCAGAATGCAGACCTGCACAGGGAGCGCCGATCATTGCTTCTCCCTGATAACCACTTTGGGTTACAATGGTAAAGTGACCGCCGGATTCTCACACCCGTCCTTATTAAACTTTCACCCCAACCAACATATTAATCTTCTCAAATGTTTAATTCCCCGGTTCCCCCTCCCCCTCATCAACATGTAGACATGTGCACTGCCGAAAGATTCGTTCATTTTCGTTTCATTCTGGGGGGGTTTTTTTTGTTTCTTTTATGGGTCATGATCGTAAATTACAAAATTCGGAAATTCAAAAAATCTGAAAGAAAATCTGAAAATTCTAAAGAAGGAAAATTAAAAATAATAACTAACTAATATTAACTATTAAATTCTATGGCCCGGATTCACGTAGCTCTGTAGATACGCCACGTAAGTGCACGGATGCGCCGTCGTATCTATGCGCCGGATTCTTAATACAAGATACGCCTGAATTTTGGCTCCATCCGACCGACATAAGTTTCCTACACCGTCGTATCTTGGGCGCATATTTACGCTGGCCGCATGGGGCGCTTCCATTGATTTACGCGCCGAATATGCAAATGACCGAGATACGCCGATTCACGAACGTACTTGCGCCCGTCGCAGTAGTATACACCGTTTACGCAAGGCGTAAAGTTATTCCACCTATAGGGAGGCGCATCCCATGCAAAGTTATGGACGACGGAACAGCCGTCGTATTTTACGTTGTTTACGTAAGTCGTACGTGAATGGGGCTGGGCGTAGGTTACGTTCACGTCGTAGGCATTGAGCCGTCGTATGTTAGGGAGTAAATTCGACGTGATTCTGAGCATGCGCCGTTCGTTCAGCCCATCATTTGCATGGGGTCAAGCTTCATTTAAATGGATCGCGCCCACTTCCTTCCTACTTTGAATTAGGCGGGCTTACGCCGGACAATTTACGTTACGCCGGGGCAACATTGGGAGCGAGTGCTTTGTGAATACTATTCTTGCCTCTCAATGTTACGTCGGTGTAGCGCATATGAGAAGCGCAACGCCCGCACAAATATACGCCGCTCTACGTGAATCCGAGTCTAGGTATTCAAATTTCCTTTCAAATGTATCTGTTAGTCAAAGTAACAAATGCGAAAATGTATCTGAAGTTACAAATTATCCGCAATAGCGAATGCCGCATCTCAACAAATGGAACGTAACAAATTAATATCAAATAATAATAATAATAATAATAATACATTTTTATTAATATTATTATTGTTATTTATTATTAATTTGTTACTTTCCATTCGTTATTTCGGATCATTTGTATTTGTTACATTGACTAACAGACAAATTTGAAAGGAAATTCCAATACCTAGAATTTATAAGTTATTATTACTTAGTTGTTACTTCAGATTTTAGAATTTTCCGGGTTTTCAAATTTCCAAATTTGTCAAAATTCGTTAAACAAACTTGGAGCAAAATTAATATATCTATCAGCATGTACAGTCTGATCACTGGGGGGAGGGGAGACTGGGGAAATGTCTCCTCCTCCTCCTACAAAGTTACAATGTACAGTCTGATCACTGTAAGGCTCCATTCACATCTATGCGACAGCGGCGTACGGCGTACGCGGCGTATTTTGCCGCGAGTGTGTATCTTTTTTTTTTTTTCTGATTCTTCCCATTGCTGTCAATGGGCGAACGCCAATGTCGCCTGAAAAAAAGGGTCCGGGACTTTTTTTCAGGCGACAGGCGTTCGGCGTCTATGAGATGTGAACCATTTCCATAGACAGCAATAGGAATTCTCCCCTCTAGCGGCAGAAGCGTCCGGCGTCGGGTGTTTTGTCGCATAGATGTGAATGGAGCCTTAGATGCAGAGGCGGCTCTCTAATTAGGCAAATTAGGCGAAGGCCTCGCACTCACAGGGGCCTTGCGGCCGCCTAATTTGCCTGTGATCAGACCCGTCGCTACAAGGCAGGCAAACCAAGCAATTGCTTGGGGCCCCCGAGCTACCCTGGGGCCCCAAGCAGGTCCCTTTGCCGCGCTTCCTATAAGCTGCAGCCGCCTGAGCGCTCGATAGAGAGCCTGCAGCACTGCTGCCTCGAGTCGTCACTTCCCCTTCTCTGTAGCGTGGCCGAGCTCCTCTGCCTTCCTCCTGTCAGTCCGGACTCCGGCTGGGTATCGCGCGGTACAGGAGATTCAGTTTTTCCTGTTCCCGGCCGGACTGACAGGAAGTGCACACTGAGTGCTCACTTCCTGTCAGTCCGGCCGGGAACAGGAAACTGAATCTCCTGCCGGTATGGAGGCGGGGCCCAGGGCGGTCGTAGAAAGAACATAAGGAGGGGGGGGCGTGGGAGTAAAAAGAACATGGGGGGTGCTTTGCATGCCTGTGTGCAGTGGGGGGGGGCCTCCATGTCCATTTTGCTTGGGGCCCCCAAATTCCTTCAAACGGCCCTGCCTGTGATTAATACTAATGTCGGCGTCATTGGATCTCTCTATTACCCCTCTCTCTTTCTCACCTCTCCCCCGTCTTGCATTGGCTGAATAGGTCTGATGGGGGAAGAGGGCGCCCTGGAAGTGGTGCTGATCACCTGTGTGCCAGATCCGTGCGTTTTCTGCAGCCATTTTTCTTGCTTGAATTATTATTCCCATTATGGGCGTGAGTGGGGGGGTCTCATGTCTAAGTTTTGCCTCACAAAGGCTAGAGCCGCCTCTGGTTAGATGATGCTGGATGTCCCCCAGCCTAGGCTGGAGACCAAGGGTGACAATGTAATGATAAAAAGGTGGAACTTTTCTGGTAAATGATCCGGTTACTGAATATTCTGAAATGTCAGAAACTTGTAAAGAAACTGACAGGTCCGCTTCCAGGACTGAAAGACGTCCTAACTGCCATTTGTTCAGATAATAGGATTGGATAGAGTTGTATAGAGGCTCCGCCTCCTGACCTCTCACCTCTCTCTATAGTTTAGTGATATAACAATGACTGGTTCTCCTTCTCTCTGAATTTTGTACTTTTTAGCTGTGAAAAGTGGCAGTTGACCTTCATATTCATTTTATTTCCCCTCATTAGTCTATCTGACCCGCGGATGCATTACCAGGACCAACTGTGCGACCATGAAGGCCCTTCATCCCAGTACCAACTGCTGTTCTACAGAGCTCTGTAACTGAAGCCGCAATCCTAAGTCTACGGCCCCCACAATCCATCTCTTCAGATATCAGATGGACCACAAACATTGTCCTCACCTTCCAACTGCCATTTGTAACCTTTATATTCTCTACGTATTTCTATCAATGTTTTAATGTTGGACTGAAATGATAAACTACATTTTTCAAAGCAAGGTCCAATGGATGAGCGAGTTTGAGGTGGAGGACTGTCCTGCACAGAGTCCTGACCTCAACCCAATAGAACACCTTTGGGATGAATTAGAGTGGAGACTGCGAGCCATAAGGCCTTCTCATCCACGGGAAAACGGATCTCTGCCTTCCCCTAGTACAAGCCCCCCCGAGAGTCGTCTTAATAGCATCACGGGCCCCTGGGCAGAGTAATACACTGGGGCCCCTACCTGCCTGCCTAAAGAATTAAGAATTAAAGTATAAATAATTGATAGATTTAAAGATATATTTATTAGAACTTCCAATTCTCATTTTTAACAATAAGAAAACATGTCATAAATTAAAGAATTATCAACACAAAGGACAGAGTACGGGGGGGGGGGGCAGAAAGACACAATACAGGGGGGGGAGAAAGACTCAATACGGGGGGGGGGAGAAAGACACAATACGGGGGGCAGAAAGACACAATACGGGGGGGGGGGGAAAGACACAATACGGGGGGCAGAAAGACACAATACGGGGGGGGGGGGGAGAAAGACACAATACGGGGGGGGGAGAAAGACACAATACGGTGGGGGGGCAGAAGACACAATATAGGGGGGGAGCAGAAAGACACAATACAGGGGGGGCAGAAAGACACAATACGGGGGGGGCAAAAAGACACAATATAGGGGGGGAGCAGAAAGACACAATACGGGGGGGCAGAAAGACACAATATGGGGGGGGGGAAGACACAATACGGGGGGGGCAGAAAGACACAATACGGGGGGGGGGGGGGAAAGACACAATATGGGGGGGGGCACAAAGACACAATACGGGAGGGGCAGAAAGACACAATACGGGGGGCAGAAAGACACAATACGGGGGGGCAGAAAGACACATTACCGGGGGGGGGGCAGAAAGACACAATACGGGGGGGGGGGCAGAAAGACACAATACGAAAGACACAATCTCTTTTATATGTTTTATTTTTCATAATTTTTTGTGTGTTTTGTTCCTGATTTGTACTGTTGAAAACTTTAAAATAAAGATTGTATTAAAAAAAGTGTTAGTCCAGGCTCCTTGAGGGCGTGGCAAGTTCGTGGGAGGGGGATCCAGAGTGAATTTAGTGGGAGTGGATCCGGAGTGAAGTTCGTGGGAGGGGATCCGGAGTGAAGTTCGTGGGAGTGGATCCGGAGGGAAGTTCGTGGGAGGGGATCCGGAGGGAAGTTTGTGGAAGAGGGATCCGGAGTGAAGTTCGTGGGAGAGGGATCCAGAGTGAAGTTTGTGGAAGAGGGATCCGGAGTAAAGTTCGTGGGAGAGGGATCCAGAGTGAAGTTCGTGGGAGGGGACCGGGAGTGAAGTTTGTGGGAGGGGATCCGGAGTGAAGTTCGTGGGAGGGGATCCGGAGTGAAGTTCGTGGGAGGGGATCCGGAGGGAAGTTCGTGGGAGGGGATCCGGAGGGAAGTTTGTGGAAGAGGGATCCAGAGTGAAGTTCGTGGGAGGGGACCCGGAGTGAAATTTGTGGGAGGGGATCCGGAGTGAAGTTCGTGAGAGGGGATCCGGAGTGAAGTTTGTGGGAGGGGACCCGGAGTGAAGTTCGTGGGAGGGGACCCAGAGTGAAGTTTGTAGGAGGGGACCCGGAGTGAAGTTTGTGGGAGGGGACCCAGAGTGAAGTTTGTAGGAGGGGACCCGGAGTGAAGTTCGTGGGAGGGGATCTGGAATAAAGTTCGTGGGAGTGGATCCGGAATGAAGTTTGTGGGAGGGGATCCCGGAGTGAAGTTTGTGGGAGGGGATCCGGAATGAAGTTTGTGGGAGTGGATCCGGAATGAAGTTCGTGGGAGGGGATCCCGGAGTGAAGTTTGTGGGAGGGGATCCGGAATGAAGTTTGTGGGAGAGGGATCCGGAATGAAGTTTGTGGGAGTGGATCCGGAATGAAGTTTGTGGGAGGGGATCCGGAGTGAAGTTTGTGGGAGGGGATCCGGAATGAAGTTTGTGGGAGTGGATCCGGAATGAAGTTCGTGGGAGGGGATCCCGGAGTGAAGTTTGTGGGAGGGGATCCCGGAGTGAAGTTTGTGGGAGGGGATCCGGAATGAAGTTTGTGGGAGTGGATCCGGAATGAAGTTTGTGGGAGGGGATCCGGAGTGAAGTTTGTGGGAGGGGATCCGGAATGAAGTTTGTGGGAGGGGACCCGGAGTGAAGTTTGTAGGAGGGGACCCGGAGTGAAGTTCGTGGGAGAGGGATCCGGAGTGAAGTTCATGGGAGGGGACCTGGAGTGAAGTTCATGGGAGGGGATCCGGAGTGAAGTTCGTGGGAGGGGACTCGGAGCGAAGTTCATAGGAGGGGACCCGGAGTGACGTTCGTGGGAGGGGACCCGGAGTGAAGTTCGTGGGAGGGGATCCGGAGTGAAGTTCGTGGGAGAGGGATCCGGAATGAAGTTTGTGGGAGGGGACCCAGAAGGGAAGTTCGTGGGAGGGGATCCAGAGTGAAGTTCGTGGGAGAGGGATCCAGAGTGAAGTTTGTGGGAGGGGATCCGGAATGAAGTTTGTGGGAGGGGACCTGAAATGAAGTTTGTGGGAGGGGACCCGGAGTGAAGTTTGTGGGAGAGGACCCGGAGTGAAGTTTGTAGGAGGGGATCCGGAATGAAGTTTGTGGGAGGGGACCCAGAAGGGAAGTTCGTGGGAGGGGATCCAGAGTGAAGTTCGTGGGAGGGGACCCGGAGTGAAGTTCGTGGGAGAGGGATCCAGAGTGTAGTTCATGGGAGAGGGATGCAGAGTGAAGTTCGTGGGAGGGGATCCAGAGTCTGACTGTCTGTTCCCTGTCATCGGGAACAGTGATCAGTGACGTGTCACGGCAAGCCACGCCCCCTAACCGTTAAAATAACTCCCTAGGACACACTTAACCCCTTCAGCGCCCCCTACTGGTTAACCCCTTCACTGCCAGTGTAATTTTTACAGTAATCAATGCATTTTTATAGCTCCGATTGCTGTGTAAATGACAATGGTCCAAAAAAGGGTGTCAAAAGTGTCCGATGTGTCCGCCATAATGTCGCAGTCACGATAACAAAATCGCTGATCGCCGCCATTACTAGTAAAAAATAAAAAATAAAAAATGCCATAATTCTATCCCCTATGTTGTAAACGCTATAACTTTTGTGCAAACCAATCAATAAACGCTTATTGCGATTATTTTTTTTACCAAAAATATGTAGAAGAATACGTATCGGCCTAAACTGAGGATTTTTTTTTTTAAATATAGATTTTTTGGGGATATTTATTACAGCAAAAAGAAAAAAAATATTGAATTATTTTTTTTCAAAATTGTCGCTCTTTTTTTATTTTCATAGCGCAAAAAATAAAAACCGCACAAATACCACCAAAAGAAAGCTCTATTTGTGGGGGAAAAAAAGACGTAAATTTTGTTTGGGAGCCACGTCGCACGACCGCGCAATTGTCAGTTAAAGCGACGCAGTGCTGAATCGCAAAAAAGTGGCCCGGTCTTTGGACAGCCAAATGGTCTGGGGCTTAAGTGGTTAAAAGAATGGCAACCTCTTTGTAGGACCTCTTTGTAGGACAAGCCAACTCTTTGAAGGACCTGTTTGTAGGACAAGCCACCGCTTTGTAGGACCTCTTTGTAGGACCCCTTTGTAGGACCCTTTGTAGGACCCTTTTGAAGGACCCCTTTGTAGGACGTAGGACCTCTTTGTAGGACCTCTTTGTAGGACCCCTTTGTAGGACCCCTTTGTAGGACCCCTTTGTAGGACCTATTTGTAGGACCCCTTTGTAGGACCCCTTTGTAGGACCTCTTTGTAGGACAAGCCACCGCTTTGTAGGATCTCTTTGTAGGACCCCTTTGTAGGACAAGCCACCGCTTTGTAGGACCTCTTTGTAGGACCCTTTGTAGGACCCCTTTGTAGGACCCCTTTGCAGGACAAGCAACCATAGCAGTGGTAATGGGTTACTGCAGGGGTCTCAAAACTACGGACCTCCAGTTCAGGAACTACAATTCCCATCATGCCTAGTCATGTCTGTGAGTGTCAGTGTGTTACAATGCCTCATGGGATGTGTAGTTCTACAACAGCTGGAGGGCCGTAGTTTGAGGGTCCAGGGTTACTGCTTTCCCCGTACATACTGCTTGGTGTTCATTTCAGGACGGAACAAGATAATGTAGCACTTGGGGAAAAAAAGACAAGCCAACAAGCTGGCACTGGAGGCCAGTATGGCAAAGACTTCCACAATGACCATGTCCTCCCCCTCTGAGCTCAGGTAAGCCGGAATAAAACACACCCAGACACTAAGAAATGCAAACATACTAAAAGTGATATATTGCCCTTCATTGAAACTGTCCGGGAGCTTCCTAGACAGAAAGGCCACTAGGAAACTTATGGTGGCTAAAAAGCCCATATAACCCAACATGCCGTAAAAGAAGAAGTTGGAGCCCTCGTTGCATTCTGCGATGATGGCGTCTGCTTTGGAAGTCACGTTTAATTCCGGGTACGGGGGGGATGTCCCGAGCCAAACCACACAGATGGCCACTTGAAAAAGCGGGCAGAAGCATACGACGACGTTGGAGATTCTGGAGTCCAAACGTTTGCCCATTGAGCCAGGCTTGGTGGACTGGAAAATTAGAATCACAGTTATGGTCTTGGCCAACATGCCGGAGACAACCACAGAGAAGTTTATCCCGAAAATAACCTGCCGAATATAGCAGATGATGGGGGAAGGGTAGCCAATGAATAAGAAGGTGGACAGGAAGCACACAATGAGGCCTACAAGGATGACGTAACTGAGGTTTCTGTTGTTGGCTTTGACCACCGGAGTCTCGGAGAACTTCCGGAATATACACAACACTGAGAGGCCAGTCATTGAGAAGGTAACAGAGACTGCGGCCAAAGAGACGCCCATCGTATCCCCGTAGGATAAGAACTGGATCATCTTCAGGAGACAACTGTCCTGCTGCTCACTGGGCCATTGGTCATCAGGACACTTCGTACAAACTGTCGCATCTGAGAAATAATACAGATTTTTAGAAAAATCTAATTAGTTTCCATTCTTTTCAAAACCATTTTTTAATAGAATTAAAAACATTGGACACTTCTTGGTGGGGGAGGGTCTACGACAGCTGGGACTCTTCCATACATTTCTCTTTTACACCATTTTAATCAATTCTAAGATGAAAATGAGCTGTAAAATATAGAAATATGAAAACACTGTGCCCATCAATTGTCACCACTGTGACCATCAATTGTCACCACTGTGCCCATCAATTGTCGCCACTGTGACCATCAATTGTCGCCACTGTGCCCATCAATTGTCGCAACTGTGCCCATCAATTGTCGCCACTGTGACCATCAATTGTCGCCACTGTGACCATCAATTGTCGCCACTGTGCCCATCAATTGTCACCACTGTGCCAATCAATTGCCACCACTGTGACCATCAATTGTCAACACTGTGACCATCAATTGTCGCCACTGTGCCCATCAATTGCCGCCAGTTTGTCCATCAATTGTCAACACTGTGACCATCAATTGTTGCCAGTTTGCCCATCAATTGCGCCAGTTTGCCCATCAAATGTCAACACTGTGCCCAACAATTGTTGCCACTGTGCCCATCAATTGCCGCCAGTTTGCCCCCTCCAAAACCACCAGATTGCTTCCCCCCTCCCATTTTGCCCAGCACTTACCTTTCTCGGGTCAGCCATCCTCCCTCTGCGTTCCCTCGATGTCTTCTCCCGAGTCCAGCCCTCGATGTCGCTTCAGCCAATCAGGTTACCGGTAACCAGACCCAGTAAACCTGATTGGCTGAGACGAGTGTCAGTGTTAACCAGGTAACGCACACCCCCTGCGCCCCATGGTTAGCAGGCTGTAATCAGAAAGATGATAGGCACTTCCAAAGCCAACAAACTGTTGTTATTCAGATGGCGCCGGCGACAATACATAGAGATTCATGCAATGCATGAATCTCTATGTATTGTAGGACTTGAGTGATGGCGCAGGAGAGAGAGAGGGGGCGGCGCCCCATGCGCCCACTATGGAACGCACCGCCGCTGCTAATTTCTAAAGTATACACAGAGCAGGAGCACAGGAAAAGGGGAGAGAGCAGAGTGCCGAGACTCAACTTGAATGACTTCACTGCTTTTATTGCAAACTTTCTCCACTGTGCCTGTAGCTACAGGGGTCAGTAAGGGGCTTATTGTAAAGCCAATTATTAAGCATTAGGACATATTTGAATGTTCATAGCCCACGTTTCATATGTGATGAATATGATTCCAGCTCCTCATTCCTGTGAGTGTCTTCACCTGTTTCATTGGCGATCTCTCCGAGGGAACACGGGACACACTGGAAACAGCAGATCGGCCGATCTTTGACCGACACCTTTCTATATCCCGGCGCACACATCTCACTGCACACCGACTGCGGCACCTGAGAATAAAAAATCATCAATGAACATATTTGAGACCATCAAAACAAGAAATATTGGGAATCGGAGAGCTTTAATGTTGCCAACAACCAGACTGGAAACATTTGTATTATTTTGTATTGGGGAGAACATTGTGACTATTTGTTTCATATTGTTTTGGGGCAGCAAGCAATCCACCTGCCACCCCCCCAGTCAGTCAGATCGGACGCTCCAACCCCCCCCCCCCACCCCCGGCCATTCGGTCGGTTACCAGCACCACACTTACCCCATCTAGGTCGCGGGCAGTGCTTCCTCCAGGTGGTGGCTTCACCCAGCGTCTCCTCCTCCTCTACCTCTTCTCCTCCAATATGAGTGATTCTCCTCCCTGCCAATCGGGTCTCAGGAACGGCTTCCTGATTGGCCGGGAGGAGAATCAGGAAGACAATAGCGAATATACATTTTCGCCCCGAACCCACCCTTTTGTGAAGCCTCAGGCTCTAATCACGTGCTTAAACAAAAAACATTGAAATCCATGAGTCCGGCGCCCTGCATGTAGATTAGGGACCGGGCGCATGGATAGGGGGGCAGGCCCCTCGTATGGATGGGCCGCCACTAACTGGGGACAATTTAGACAGGATCCAAATAACCCACCAGCATGTCTTTGGAGGTGTGGGAGGAAACCCATGCAGACACAGGGAGAACATGCAAACTCCAGGCAGCTAATGTCGTGGTTAGGTTTTGAACCAACAACCCTAGAGCTGTCCAGCCCGACCCGCCCATTGAGCAGAAAGTACCGGAGTGCAGCATCAGCCTTTGATAGGGGGTTGGGAGGATGCAGGGAAGAGGGAGAGTGGGGCCACATTGCTGCACCAGCAGGTTACACTTACCCCCTGGGCCAAAAGTTGCCAGTCCTCAAAGCCCCTGCTTTGAATCCTGATAAGTGTAATTTCCCCAGACATCAGATAGCATTACCCTGTTTTAAGGAAGTGATCCATGTTACCTGTGTGTATTCCGGGTTCCATATCACAGAGCCGGTGTGTAGAGAGATCTGTTTATCTTGAGGTTCTCGGGAATCATATCGACCCACTTTGACCAATCTGTACTCGTCATTGGGGAAGATCTGCAGATTCATGATATCGAACATTGCCGGAACTTCTCCAATCTCATTGAAGAACACGTCATCCCCGGACTGGGTCCTGAAGAAGACTTTCTTCAGTTGTCTGAAGACCTGAAACAACGAGAGACATTGAGCGAAACATTGGAAGCAATTATTTCCTATTAATCAGAGAGCAATAAATCTAGAAGCAATCATTTCCTATGACCAGGGGCGGACTGACAACTCATGGGGCAATAGAAGATTATGGGGCCCCCAGGCTTACAGATGGCCACCACGCCAGGAGGCAGTGCAGAGGCGGGGCAGCTAAAATCTCAGGATTTTCACATCAAAAGCATGTCGGTTTCGACATATCCAGGACAGATGTAAGAAAAACACAGGTTTTTACATACTGTCCCTGGTTTTACTGAGCCTGGCAACCCTGATGGGGCCCTCTAGTGGCATGGGGCCCTTGGGCAGTGCCCGGGTGCCTCAATGGTCAGTCCGCCCTTGCCTATGACTTAGAGGTCTGCAGAGGAAATTTATTGACGTGTGTTTGGGAAATGTCACTAATGTTTCCTTCTTCGTGTCCCTCGTAATACAAGACACATTTCTTCACCTCTACAGTACAAGAGATACAAGAGTGCAGTAATATTCTTCTGAACACAATGATTATGTTCTATAAGCACAAGGCTTGGTTTACACTTACAGGTGCATTTTCCAAAGTCCCCAACCAGTCGTGTGTAGGACAGCCCATTGGTTTCAATAGGCTGCCCTACCCACGAGAAATGCAGAAAGGAAGTCCATGACTCTTTATCAAAATGTGCAGCACCGTGTGGCTTGAACAAGCGAGGTTTGTAGATGTATGGGGGTTCAATCACCAATAAATGGCACTGCCATGCGTCTGCTAAAGGGTAACGCGTGTCTCTGCCTGTTGGGAAAGCAAGCAATTTTGAGTGTATTCCCGACACACAAAGATCTGAACCTAGCCCAAAGTATCGGTCTGACCCGGAGAATCACAAAATGCCCAAAGCAGCCAAACTTCAGTCCCAACTTAGGTTCGGACCATAGACGTGTGCACAGGGTGTGCTGGGTGTGCCTGGGCGCACCCTAATCCCCCCCATGCACCAGTGGCATATCATATATATATAACTTTTGTTTTTAACCCACTGGTGTGATATATAGGAAGAAGGAAGTGTTCTTCTTCACAACGCACCAGCTTCTCTACAAGATTCTTCACCAGTGGCGGCTGGTGCTTAAAATTTTTTGGGGGGTGCAAACAAACTAAAAAAAAAAACATCAAGCGCAGCCACTGTGCCCATCAAGCACAGCCACTGTGCCCATCAAGCGCAGCCACTGTGCCCCTCAAATGCAGCCACTGTGCCCCTCAAACACAGCCACTGTGCCCATTAATTGCCGCCACTGTGCCAATCAATTGCCACCATTGTGCCCCATCAATTGCCACCACTGTGCCCATCAATTGCTGCCAGTGTGCCCCATCATTTGAAGCCAGTGTTCCCCATCAAATTCTGCCAGTGTGCCCCATCAATTGTTGCCAGTGTGCCCCATCAAATTCTGCCAGTGTGGCCCCCCCCCCGGCCCAGCACTTACCTGTCTCGGCGCTGTCCTCCACGCTTCGAGTCCTCCAGGGGCGGACTGACCATTGGGACTCTCGGGCACTGCCCGAGGGACCCATGCCACTAGGGGACCCCATCAGGGTTGCCAGGCTCAATAAAACCAGGGACAGTATCTAAAAAATCTGTCTGTCCCTGATATGTCTAAAACCGACATGCTTTTGATGTGAAAATCCTGAGATTTTAGGTGCCCTGCCTATGCAATGCTTCCTGGCGTGGTGGACATCTGTAAGCCCGGGGGCCCCATAATCTTCTATTGCCCGGGGGCCCCATAATCTTCTATTGCCTGGGGGCCCCATGAGTTGTCAGTCCACCCCTGGAGTCCTCCATGTCTTCTCCTGTCCTCTTCCTGTCATCTCTGCTATGAATGGATGCCTGATAGGCGTCCAATCACAGTGCCTGTTTCTTCAGCCAGTTAGGTGACAGGGAAACCACACCCAAGCATCTGATTGGCTGAGAGGTGGGTCAGTGTTAGAGAAGCGATTTATTCGCTTCCCTAACACAACACTGTGTAAACAGCGAACACACAGCATTGCGCCCGCTTTTTACCAATCTACCTATTTTTTTTTTCTTTTTCGCGGGTCGTATAATTGCTGAGGCCAAAGAGAAATTTGCAGGTTTTGCCCATTTAATCAAAATTTTGCCGACCAAAAAATAAATTCATACCTTCCAGGGCAGAAGATTTTCCTGGTTGCAGCTCCCAGAAGTCAAAGTCTGATTTGTACAATGTAAGAGGTTATGAAGAGCGTGAGCAAAGGCGTAGACCGCGATGTAGGCCTGGAAGGTATAACTCAGATCGGTCAGTTCAAAAAGGAAGTCCACCTCACCCAATCTCTCCTCCCCTGTACAAAGTTTAATACTGTCGCTATCATTCGCGCCATTTCCATCGGCACGCCATTGGCAATCAAAGACAATTTCCCAAAAATGCTTCATAAAGATGTCGCCTGTGTATCTGGATGGATGAAGATGGCGGAGATATCGGCCGAACTGAGGCATGGGCTCACTGTGTAGAACCAGACCGATGGAACCGTTCAGCAATCGGGCGTGGCTTTCCGAAAACATTCCCGGAATGAATGTAAAGCACAAGGTGTAGATCCAGATTTTGCCCTTTTTCCCGCTCTCTGACATCATGTCCAGGAGGGGCTTGACGTGCATCTCCTCGCAGTACACAACGACGGCGACCGCGGTGGAATTCATAACGACCTCCAGGATTTTTTTGATTTTTTGAGGGGCGTAACGGTAATGGATTTTCTCCAGGAAGGCCACGCAGCCGTGGTTCAGGCGAATCTCGTCTTTCAGGTTTTGTCCGTCTAGAACCCCCAAGTCGTCGTCTCTGGTCAGGATCCCAACCCAGGTCCACTCCAGATGTTTTAGCAGCTGAGAAATGGCTTTGTTCTGGATTTTCTCGTTGGGCACCGTGCGGAGGAAGGAGGGGAACTGAATCCTGTCACCCAAATCTGGATCAAAAGCACCAAAACTAACCTATAAAAAAATGGAGGAACTTCTGTTAGAGATCTTGTTGATCTAAACAATCCTAAATTTGGGCTAATTGGACTATCACAGAAAAAATTATAAGAAATAAGAATCATTTGGGGTGTCCATAGGAGCATGATCAATTCTGATGGGGCTCTATAGTTCTAGAGGTTGTTTTATAAGGAAAAAAAATTGGGGAAAGACCCAGCGAAAGGACCCTACTCTACTGCATAGCCCAATCAAAGTGCATGTACATTCGTTCTCTGTAAATGAGGCAAAAAAACAAACGTATATAGGCTATAGCCTTGCGGTTTGAATGTTAATAAATCATTGTAACAAAAAAATATGGCATTGGGCACTAGAGATGGAGCTATAGGGATAACCTACAATCAGGGCCGCCACCAGGAATTATGGGGCCCCTTAAACAGCTTCAGGCATGGGCCCCCTGGAGCAGAGAACTGGGCGGGGTGCTGTCGCCTCAAATTCAGAAGCGGGGGGCTGCTGCAAATTGAGAAGCGGGGGGGGGGGTGCCGGCGCTAATTGAGAAGTGGAGAAGCAGGGGGCCATGAATTGAGAAGCGAGGGGGGGTGCCACGAATTGGGAGGGTTGCCCTAGGGACCTCGGGCCCCTTACAAAAAAATTAAAAAATTAAAAATATATATATATAAAAAAAAGGGGGGAGTAGCCACCCGGGGCCCTGGGGACCTCTGGGCCCTTTCATAAAAAATAAAAAAAAAATGCCATCCGGGGCCCTTCAATAAAAAATAAAAAAGATTTTATAAAAAAAAGGGGGTTGCCATCCGGGCCCCTGGGGACCTCCGGGTCTCTTACAGGTGTACTGCCTGTACCCCCCTGATGGCCCTGAGGATGGGTACATGCCCAGCCTCAGAGAACATATATACACACACACACGATTGAGCTTTAGGGTGCATACCCTAATGCAATAGGCTGCGCACACCTATGGCTGACCCTGAATGATTCCTGAACAGACATGGTGCCCAAAGTGCCCCTGAAGACATCTCCAGAAGGGGCACTTTGGGTAATAGGAGACTGGAAGAGGCTGGGGGGGAGGGGCTTTGGAATCAGGGTATTTGCATATACTGTATAATAATAGTAAATCATGAGAATCGTACCTGAGGGTAATTGCACAGACCCGCTATCCTGGCAATCGGGATGGATAAAGTTGACATCGAATCTCCAACAATACCGGCTAGGAATGGAAGCTTCCAGCCTCCGAGACCATCAGAGACCAAGTCCTTCTTCTCCCACAGCAACATCATGGTGGCCTGAATGGCTCTCGCCTCCGACACACACGAGTCAAATATATCAAAACCCAAAGTCAGGTTTGGCAGGAGGTTCCTGTTCTGATTGATCTCCTCGATGGCGAATATTACGGCCAGCACATCCCGATAATACCTGATGACAAAACTGTCCAAGGAGAGATCACACTCAGGGTCTATTGTATGGAAGGAGCGATCACACTCAGTGTCTATTGTATGGAAGGAGCGATCACACTCAGTGTTTATTGTATGGAAGGAGCGATCACACTCAGTGTCTATTGTATGGAAGGAGCGATCACACTCAGTGTCTATTGTATGGAAGGAGCGATCACACTCAGTGTCTATTGTATGGAAGGAGCGATCACACTCAGTGTCTATTGTATGGAAGGAGCGATCACACTCAGTGTCTATTGTATGGAAGGAGCGATCACACTCAGTGTCTATTGTATGGAAGGAGCGATCACACTCAGTGTCTATTGTATGGAAGGAGCGATCACACTCAGTGTCTATTGTATGGAAGGAGCGATCACACTCAGTGTCTATTGTATGGAAGGAGCGATCACACTCAGTGGGCTGGATTCAGATACCTGAGCGTATCTGTCCGGCCGGCGTAATGTATCTCTGATACGTTACGCCGCTCTAACTTTGGGCGCAAGTTCTTTATTCAGAAAGAACTTGCGCCCTTAGTTACGGCGGCGTAAAGTATGTGTTGCGGCGTAAGGTCGCGTAATTCAAATGGTGATGTAGGGGGCGTGTTTTATTTAAGTTTGGCTTGACCCCGCGTATTTGACGTTTTTTTTTTAAGGGCGCATGCACCGTTCGTGAGAACATCCCAGTGCGCATGCTCTAAAATCGGGTAACTTTATGCCGGAAAAAGCGGAACGCAAACGACGTAAAAAAAAAAAAGCGCCGGGCGGTCGTTCGTTTCTGAATCGACGTTAATAGTAATTTGCATATTCCTTGCGTAAACAAACGGAAGAGCCACCTAGCGGCCAGCGTGAAATTGCAGCCTAAGATACGACGGTGTAAGACACTTACACCTGTCAGATCTTAGGGATATCTATGCGTAACTGATTCTATGAATCAGGCGCACAGATACGACCGAGCGCACTCAGAGATACGACGGCGTATCAGGAGATACGCCGTCGTATCTCTTTCTGAATCTGGCCCAGTGTCTATTGTATGGAAGGAGAGATTTTTTTGTGCTGAAAATGCCCCCCTCGGCTTATACTCGAGTCACCTTTTTGCACCTGATCTCCCGGACTTTGGGGACCCAGACCTGGCACACATGTAGCCCTACTCTTCCTCTATAAGGGTGCAAAGTTTGTTGTCTGGGGGACCTACGGCCGGGGAGCACCGATTTTTCAAAGCCGGGCACCCCTTCCATAGACTCCCATGTTAAACAGTAATTTCTCCGGTGACTTTCGGGACCCGGTACTGGCCAGTCGTAGGTCCTCTGGACCCGAACTTGGTACACATGTAGCCACATTTCTCCTCTACAAGTGTGCAAAGGTTGTTGTCCAGGGAACCTACGGCCGGGGAGCACCGATTTTTGAAAGCCAGGCACCCCTCCCATAGACTCCCATGTTAAACGTCAGTCTAGTCATGGACACAGTGAGGCATGGGCACAGTGAGGCATGGACACAGTGAGGCATGAACAGAGTGAGGCATGGACAGAGTGAGGCATGGGCACAGTGAGGCATGGGCACAGTGAGTCATGGGCACAGTGAGGCATGGGCACAGTAAGGCATGCATATGGATACAGTGAGGCACAGTGAGGCATGGGCACAGTGAGGCATGGGCACAGTGAGTCATGGGCACAGTGAGGCATAGGCACAGTAAGGCATGCATATGGATACAGTGAGGCACAGTGAGGCATAGGCACAGTGAGGCATGCAGATGGACACCCTAGGCTTATACTCGAGTCAATATGTTTTCACATTTTTTGTGGTAAAATTAGGTGCCTCGGCTTATATTCGGGTCGGCCTATACTCGAGTATATACGGTATTTTATATTTTATTATATATTTGTTGGGCTGCAAAACTCTAATAATTTGTACAGAATGAAGGAGAAAACAGAACATCGGTGTGACTTACTCTTCACAAGATGCAGCTCGTGGTTTCTCCTGATAGGTCACATGCGGCTGATAAATGGTGGAATGGATCAATGTGATGACCCCGATGACGACGTCCCCGTCCTTCCAGAAGGACTCAATATTCTGCTTCTCTAGGCGGCACCTGGATTGCGTGGATTCGTGGAGAACGGTAACCAGCGCTAAGAACACAAGGACCTTCGATAACCTCATTGGAAGATCAGAAGATTGGAAGGAAGACGTCAGACTCAGAGAAGATGGCATGGCATGGTGCGCCCTAATGCAATGGACAGGACCGCCATTTATACAAGGCTTTCCCCCCCTGGACAGCTTGGGACGGACAATTTCTCAGATGCGTCAACATCCTGATGGAGATCATTTTTGACAAGCTAATTGCAAATTAATTATTTTACAACAATTTGCCTTCCTTGTGGATTACGTAGAATTCTAAAGGGATGTCTTGAACCTGAGTGATATCATTTTCACGAAGCACGAGTCTCAGAGGACGTTGTTTTGTGACCATGTTGGGGACTACAAAGGCTTGTAAGCGATTTGAAAATTAAAAAGAAAAGAAAAAATAAATTAAAGATCTTTTGGGTGCAATTTTGCAGCTGAGCGCAACAAGATCAGACATGACTTATATAATCGTCTGGCGCACTTGTTGGTTGGCGAGGTCCCTCTGCAAATTTTAAGTAAAAGACAGATAGAGAAGAGAAAATAAGTAAAATGTTGTTCAAGTAGCGGGAAAACTTTACAGCTACATTTACCAACGTAGGAAAGGAAAAGGCACGTTGTTTCTTCACCTTAAAGTAGATCCGAATTTAAAAAATAAAGATTTCTTATCTTATAGAGAAAATCTATTATTTTAATTTTGCCTATTAAAATTTTATTAAATTTGTCTTGATTTCCTCCTGAATATTAGTGGGTTAGGGGTTAGGGTTAGGGTTTAGGGTTGGGGTTGGGGGTCGGGGTCAGGGTTAGGGGTTAGGGTTGGGGTTGGGGGTCGGGGTCAGGGTTAGGGTTTAGGGTTGGGGTTGGGGGTCGGGGTCAGGGTTAGGGGTTAGGGTTGGGGTCGGGGTTAGGGTTAGGGTTAGGGTTGAGGTTAGGGTTAGGGGTTAGGGTTAGGGGTCGGGGTCAGGGTTAGGGTTGGGGTCGGGGTTAGGGTTAGGGGTTAGGGTTAGAGGGTTAGGGTTGAGGTTAGGGTTAGGGTTTCCCATTGAAAAATATGGCTAGGACTCAGGAATTGGAACAGGGACCTCCCCCAAAGGTCAAAGGTCAGAAGGCGGGTTCCCAGAGGTCAAAGGTCACTGGGTGTGGCTGACTCACCCCCACCAAAGTGTACCGCCTACCCCAACTAAGTCAGGGAATGAACAAGTTGGGGAATGAACAAGTCGGGGAAAGCGTCTTGCGCGTGCGAAGCCTGGGTACTTCCATACCCAGGTGTGAAAAAGGCCCCTAAACTTTCCCCACCCACATATCTGTGGTGGCAAAGAGGGTATGCTTTAACACCCACACGCCACACATATGTATCCATGGACAGCAAGAGGTTTCCGTGCCCTTAGCGCTTCCGGTCCCTAGTAATAATTTAGAGGCTGGTAGGACTGTCTCCTGATCATGTGGCCAATGTGACAGCCAATCACAGTGGTCACATGATCAGACAGACTTTCCTGCCCTTAGCCCAGTTAAGGGGACCCAGTTAAGGCCGGGGTGGGAAGGTGTTAATATAACCCTATTACTAATCATCTTGATTACGGTAGGGAGATCCCCCTAGAAAGTGTCTGGGATGCATAGATTTAGGAATACTTGTGGGATTTTTAAGATGCATGTACTAATAAATTGATCCAAAGAAAGTATAATAAAAAATATACATTTTATTTAAACAATGATTAAAAAATAGTTTCGCCCTCAATCTGGGCTTCCTCAGGGGATGCTGTCCACTTGGAGCACAAGCCTTCCCAGGAATTGAAACAAATGTGTACACTGCAACCAATGACGATTTAAATAATGTCCCTGGAACCACAGGGACACATTCGTTATTGCAGGACATCAGCTGGTCCCTAAATGCCTCCTATGGTCACCTGCAGTCCTTGGCTTGCTGTAGACTCGGCTATAGACTCTTTAAATCATCATTGATTGTAACGTACACATTTGTCCCAATTTCTGGGAAGCCTTGTGCTCCAAGTGGACAGCATTCCCTGAGGAAGCCCAGATGGAGGGGCGAAACATGTTGGGAACTCCATCAATTCTGCTGTATCCATAAGGGTTGTACTTTATGTACTTGTGGAATTGTTTTTAGGGATTTTTAGATCATAGTCACATGTTCAGACAGACTTTCCTCCCCCTAACCCAGTTAAGGGTTAACTGGGTAAAAAATTGTCTAAAAACTATTTCCCAAGTACATAAAGTACTATCCTTATGGATACAGCTGATTTGAAGGAGTTCCCAACATGTTTCGTCCTCAATCTGGGCTTCCTCAGGGGATGCTGTCCACTTGGAGCACAAGCCTTCCCAGGATTTGAGACAGATGTGGACATTGCAATCAATGACGATTTAAAGAGTCTACAGCCGCCACAGCAAGCCAAGGACTGCAGGTGACCACAGGAGGCATTGGAGGGACAAGCTGATGTCCTGCAAATAATGAACGTGTCCCTGTGGTTCCAGGGATACTCATTTGTCTCAAATCCTGGGAAGGCTTGTGCTCCAAGTGGACAGCATCCCCTGAGGAAGCCCAGATGGAGGGAGAAACAATTTGGGAACTCCATCAATTCTGCTGTATCCATAAGGATTGTACATTATGTACTTGGGAAATTGTTTTTTGACAATTTTTTTCCCCAAAGCAGCTGATCCACCGAAATTGGGGCAGCCCGGGCTGCCCTTCTACATCCCAGATATCCCCCCAGCACTCTTACCCCTCTGCACCCTAGATATCCCCCCAGCACTCTGACCCTTCTACACCCTAGATATCCCCCAGCACTCTGACCCCTCTGCACCCTAGATATCCCCCAAGCACTCTGACCCCTCTGCACCCTAGATATCCCCTACCTCCTACCTACTTGATGTCTGTTTACCTGCACTGTCTCCATTGTAGGGGCCCCAGAGCATTACTTTGCCCAGGGGCCCATGATGCTATGAAGATGGCCCTGGTTGATAGCGGTTGGAATATCTGACATTCAGACTGGGAGGAAGCGGTATATGACGAAAGCACCCAAGCGGAGTGTGGGGAGTTTAGTGACAGTACATTATAAAGAGTAACATGCAGGTCAGCAGATAAATTACAACAATAAATTATTTATTGAGGTTCAACAGTCATTGAGGTTCTTTCTCATAGGAGCTTACAATCTACAGAAATTATAAAAAAACAAATCACAGTTGACTTTCATGTATTTCTTCCAATCTGATTCTTTGAAACCAAAAATTCTCGGGTGTTCATATGAGGTCTCAGAATGATAATGTGACACTTAGGGGCGAAAATGCAACAAATTAGGCCAAGGCTGGATGAGAGAATTGCGAAGATCTCTACGGCCACCATGTATTTCCCCTTGGTGCTAACATAGGCGGGGATGAAGGAGATCCAAACGCTTGTGAAAACCAACATGCTGAAGGTGATTAACTTTGTCTCATTAAAACCATCGGGAAGGTTTCTAGCCAAGAAAGCAACCACAAGAGTCAAGATTGCCAAGAACCCCAAGAATCCCAACATGATGTAGAAGAAGATCATGGAGCTGTCCTTACACTCCACTGTTATGACCCCTTTGGTAGCCTTTGTGTTCAGATTGGGAGATGTTGGGTATTGTATCACCCAGGAAGCACAAATGACAGTTTGGATGCTCGATCCGGCAGCGATCATGGAGTTGGGGATGGAAGAGCCAACCCATTTCCGAAGAGAGCTATTTGGCTTGGTGGCACTGAAAGCGATCACTACTGTAATCGTTTTGGCGAAGATGCATGACACGCAGAGAGAGAACGTGATCCCAAATATTGCTTGCCGGATTAGACAGGTGATGGTGGTAGGGCGACCGATAAACAAGAAGGAACAAAGGAAACAGAAGAGGAGAGCCACCAGGCTACGGTTGTTGGCTTTCACCAATGGGGTGTCACGGAAGCGGATAAAGATACCGAGGACTGAAAGAGTAAGTATGGAGCAGATGGTGGTGATGGCACAAAGGGCCAGGCCAAGAGGCTCCTCGTAGGAGAGAAACTCAATCACCTTTGGTATACATTTCACACGATTCTCATTGGACCATTGATCTTCTGGGCACGGCATGCAACCTGCAGCATCTGATTACAAAAGGAGAATTATAAAGTAATTAATAATACATAGCAGAACCAACGGTACAGAAATGGGGGTAGCTGCAGATATGTGATTACAGTCTTGGTTGGCCTTTTTTGAGCCACGATCGAGAACGTCTCCACCATACACCACCATTATATTGGAATGCTAATTATAATTAGTAACTAGAAAGGAAGAGTGAATAGCGAATGCTAATGTCTGAGGCAGGGGATCCCGTGTGTATTATTTTTTTACTTTGTAATATGGAATAAATTGGTTATTGGGAAGATAAGCACCTAATATAAGGAGTTCAAAATGGTTTATTTTTGCTTCTGCTGGGAAAATAAGGCAAAGTCCCAGCAGCTGGTTCTTAAGCCAGTTGCTCGGGCATGCTTTAAAGGGGTTGTAAAGGATATTTTTTTATTTTCCAAATAGGTTCCTTTAAGCTAATGCTAGAGCTCCATTCAGCAACACAGGGGAAGAGAGGGAGCACACACATGGCCTGTCAAAAATTGTTATATCCTCCCCCAGCATGCGCCAGTGGTATAACCCTCCTACTGGATTGGCTGAAGGAAATATAAACATTCATAACTTAGTTTAGTTTGTGAAATCTCATGTCATGACCGGTGATACCAGTGACATCTACTGGTGAGAGTGAGAAATCACAAGCCAACCCAAGCATAGGGAAAAAACAGGTGAAAAAAAAACGATACAATCAGTCAGATTTACCGGTAACTACAGACCAGCCAACAACGAACTTGACATACTAGCCCCTGTTTAGGACAAGGAGGCGAATTATTCATCAGTCCCAGTTTGCCTTGAGCTGAACATACCGGTCTGATTGGATATCTCTCCATCGGAGCACGGGATACAGTCGTAGCAGCAGAAAGGCTCGCCATCCCGGGGGGCTTTCCAGAATCCGGGGCGGCAGCTGTCGCAGCACACGGAGGGCGGCGCCTAGAAAAGAAGAACCGCATCTGCTAAATATCACATAACATACAATCTAAATGATGAACCATATCTAGGAAAATTGCTAGATTTTTGGTTATTAATTCCCATGCCTCGTTGAGCGCCAAGGGGCGTGCTGGATGAACCTGTCCCAGGACTGGCTAAACATCACCTCTCTTCTTCTGATGCTCACTCTGAGCTGTCCTGTGAACCCACCAAAGTACCTACCCCTCTCACCTTACATAGTAAATCAGGGGTCTCCAAACTGTGGCCCGAGGGCCAGATGTGGCCCTTTGCTAGCCTTTACCTGGCCCTTGGACACTATTACTCCCACTGACACCAACAATGGGGCACTATTTCTTCCACTGATACCAATGATGGGATTATTATTCCTCCTATTAAGAGGGGCACTACTCCTCCTATTGACCACCAACCCAGAGGCCATATTAAGTCTTACTGATGCCAGGCCCTGAACATTTCTACCCCCACTAGCCACAACCCGGCCCTCCTAAGGTCTGAAGGACAATAAACTGGCCCTTTGTTTGAAAAGTTTGGAGACCCCTGTAGTTAATAGAGCTAAAGGTGGCTCGCTCTTCCTGTTACCTGTGTGTATTTCTCTCCCCATATGACGACTTTCTCATCTACAACCAACTTCTTCCCATTGGGGCCCCAGTCATCGAAGATTCCAACTTTCACCAGGCCTCCCTTCAGGTCGTGAGACATCTGCCAGTTCAGAACATCGTAGAGCCCCTTCAGTTCTCCTTTTTCATCAAAAGCCACCCGCTCACCATAGCTGTTGAGGAACTGCACGTTCTTAACGTAGTAGAAAAGCTTGGGAGAAAAGTTACATTCGATTTTAGACATTTGTCTAAGCCTCTGTGGAGTTACATTTTTTGATTTAGGAGGAATTGCTGGTTCTACAAGGAAAACCTCCAAACACAAGAGGAGATTTTCTTTCCAGTGCAAGCACAATTTTGTTTCCTGAAATTTTTGGTGATCTGACTTTCCCTATGTTTGTTTTATTGTGGTACCAATGTGTTCACACCCTGTAGGGATGGTAGATGTTTCTGTGTGTCGTCTGCAGGGCCGCCATCGGGGGGGGGGGGTACAGGCAGTACACCTGTAAGGGGCCCGGATGGCAACTCCCTTTTTTTTTCTGTAAGGGGCCCGGGTGGCAACCCCCCTTTTTTTTATAAAACATTTTTTTATTTTGTTTTAGATATATACATATTTTTTTTGTTTGTTTGTTTTTATTAAAGAGCCCAGAGGTCCCCAGGGGCCCGGCAACCCCCCCCTTTTTATAATTTTTTAATATATATATATATATATATATTTTTTTTATCTTTTTATTTAAGGGCCCAGAGGTCCACAGGGGCCCGGCAACCCCCCCCCCCTTTTATAATTTTTTAATATATATATATATATATATATTTTTTTTTTTATCTTTTTATTAAAGGGCCCAGAGGTCCCCAGGGCCCCTGGATGGCTACCCCCCTTTTTTTATAATTTTTATATATATATATATATTTTTTGTAAGGGGCCCAGAGGTCCCCAGAGCAACCCCACCACTGTTATTCAGATTACCGGCACTCAACAGGGGGCCGGACACCTGAATAGTGGGCGGCAGCGGCGACAATACATAGATTCATGCAATGCATGAATCTATGTTTTGTTGAGTGACGGGTGCAGGAGAGAGGGGGCGGCGCTCCTGCGCCCACTATGGACGCACCCCCACTGGTGGACCGTGGTCTGGATCCGGACCCAGTCACTGCCCCATCCAGATGTCCACAGTCGTGCCACTTAGGAGCTGTTATTCACACAGCAGAGTGGGGGGCGGGAGGCGCAGCAGCACTGGATGGAGGGTGGGGGAGGGAAAACTGCTGGAGTTAACATTTCCTACAAACAAGCTGGTTATTAGTTGCTAGGACTGCCCTGCATCCTAGCAACCAATCACCTACTGATTATCTTGAAAAGTTAAGTTGGGCAGCTCCCACCCTCCATCTTGTGCTGCTGTGCCTCCCGCCCTCCGCTCTGTGGTCCTGTGTAAAATAGGAGAGTGAAGGAACTAGGACATGGCTCTGAAGGATAGAGGCGGGGAAAGGGGTGATGTGAAGGGGGGCAGAGAAGGACGCTGCTGTGGGAGGTGACGTAAAGGGGCAATGGATGCCGTTGTGGGGGGTGATGTGAAGGGGCAGAAGACGCTGCTCTGGGGGGTGATGCAAAGGGGCAGAAGACGCTGCTGTGGGGGGGTGATGAAAAGGGGCAGAAGATGCTGCTGTGGGGGGTGATGTAAAGGGTTAGAAGACGGTGCTGTGGGGGGGGTGATGTAAAGGGGCAGAAAACGGTGCTGTGGGGGGGGGGTGATGTAAAGGGGCAGAAGATGGTGCTGTGGGGGGTGATGTAAAGGGGCAGAAGACGCTGCTGTGGGGGGTGATGTAAAGGGGCAGAAGACGCTGCTCTGGGGGGTGATGTAAAGGGGCAGAAGATGCTGCTGTGGGGGGGTGATGTAAAGGGGCAGAAGACGCTGCTCTGGGGGGTAATTTAAAGAGGCAGAAGATGCTGCTGTGGGGGGTGATGTAAAGGGGCAGAAGACGCTGCTCTGGGGGGTGATGTAAAGGGGCAGAAGATGCTGCTGTGGGGGGTGATGTAAAGGGGCAGAAGACGCTGCTCTGGGGGGTGATGTAAGGGGGCAGAAGACGCTGCTCTGGGGGGTGATGTAAAGGGGCAGAAGATGCTGCTGTGGGGGGTGATGTAAAGGGGCAGAAGATGCTGCTCTGGGGGGTGATGTAAAGGGGCAGATGATGCTGTGGGGGGTGATGTGAAGGAGCAGAGGATGCTGATGTGGGGGGTGATGTAAAGGGGCAGAAGACGCTGCTCTGGGGGGTGATGTAAAGGGGCAGAAGACGCTGCTGTGGGTGGTGATGTGAAGGGGTAGAGGAGGGCACTTCTGTGGGGGGGGCTAATATGAGGGTGGTTTCAGAATCAAACTGGGTGGGTAGTAATGTGTAAGGGGGGGCGAGGACACTACTGTAAAGGAAAAATTGGGATGTGAAGTGCGGGATTGTGGTTTAAAGGGAGGGATTATGATATACAGGAGGACTTTGGATGCTGCAGCGGCAGCTCAGGGGCGTTGCCTCTCTCGTCTCTATGTGCCGGCCCCCTAATCTCAATGCTGGGGACGGAACACAAGTTTTTTCTTTTTTTGTGAACCACGTGATTAGAGCCGGAGCTCATTAATATTCGCTAATGTCTTCCTGCTTCTCCTCCCGGCCAATCAGGAAGCGGGTCCTGAGACTCACTTGGAGGAGAAGCGACCAGATTGGCCAGGAGGAGAAGCCACTGGATTGGTCGGAAGAAGAAGCCGCCCACGACCTGGATAGGGTAAGCAAGCGGGGCTAGCGAGCGGGTGGGCCTGTTATGATAGCACTTACTTATAACATACCTGCCATGGTTGGAAGTCCCCGAAGTTGACGCAAGATCCATTGAAAAACGGCCCCTTTCCAGACTTGCAGGACATCATATCATGTAGCGCATGGGCCACGGCGTGCACGGCGTTGTAAACGGACACGGACAGACGGAAATTGGTGGTGTCGTACACAGAGCTGTCCAGTTTCCTCAGGTCCTCCACACCGGAGCAGAAGGTTGCGTTGACTCCATAAATGGATGAATTTTCCCTCCACTTGCACCCGAAGGCCTGCTCCCAGAATTCCCTGATAAAGATGTCATTCGGATATTTGGCAGGATTTATGGTGTAAAGAAATTTTCCAAAGCCGGGAATGTCTGAGCTGTACTTAGCGAGGCCGATGGTGCCGTTGAGCGTCGCCCACAGTTCCTTCTGCGTAAAGACGGCCGAGGGCAGCCAACTTCCCACGGCGATCCAAATCTTTCCAACAATTTTGCTGGCAGCGACGGCCTGGAAGAAAGGAATCAGCTCGGTGGCGTAAGCGTAGAGCACGACCACGTTGGTTTTCGTTTTGTGTATGGCGCCGACGACGCTGTCCAGGCTTTCTTTGGTTGGCGGAGTCGGTAGGGTTTTGGCAAACGCAACACACATGCCGCTCTTCGCCATTTCTGTCCGAAGCTTCTGGCTGCCTTGGTCTCCGTAGTCATTGTTGGAGGACACGATGCCAACCCAAGACCAATTGTAATGCTTGATCATCTGGACCACCGCCGCCGGCTGGGAGTCTACGGTACCGACGGTCCGCACGAAGGACGGGAATTGGATCTTATCGGCCAATGTCGGGAGGGCTGAGGCGTAACTGATCTGCAAAAGACAGGAAAATGAGCTGAAAGGTAAAAATATATAATGCATTCTGAGAGATATACTGTAGTCAGGGCCGTCTTTAATACTGATTGGTTCTTGGGCCCGCCCCCCTCTGATCTCAAGTGATGAACGGGATACCTTGTAATACCAATAAGCATGACAGGTCCTCTTTATGGATAGACTAGGGGTCTATTAGACCCCAGATGTCTCCTCTGGTCTCCAAAGCATCTGCTAAAGTCAAGAATACGCCTCTTGTGTCCATATTTTGCACGAAACTGGTGCTCAAAATTTTTTGGGGGCGCGCAAATGTAAACAAAAAAAAACAAAAAAAATTGCAGCCTCACTGTGCCCATCAAACACAGCCACTGTGCCATCAATTATCACCACTGTGCCATGCCATCAAATGCAGTCACTATGCCATCGATTCGCGCCACTGTGCCATGCCATCAAACGCAGCCGCTGTGCCATGCCATCAAACGCAGCCGCTGTGCCATGCCATCAAACGCAGTCACTGTGCCATGCCATCAAACGTAGTCACTGTGCCATGCCATCAAACACAGTCACTGTGCCATGCCATCAAACGCAGTCGCTGTGCCATGCCATCAAACGCAGTCACTGTGCCATGCCATCAAACGCAGCTGCTGTGCCACGATATCAAACGCAGTCACTGTACCATGCCATCAAATGCAGTCACTGTGTCATGCCATCAAACGTAGTCACTGTGCCATGCCATCAAACGCAGTCACTGTGCCATGCCAAATGCAGTCACTGTGCCATGCCATCAAGCGCAGTCACTGTGCCATGTCATCAAACGCAGTCACTGTGCCATGCTATCAAACGCAGTCACTGTGCCATGCCATCAAACACAGCCACTGTGCCATCAATTGTCACCACTGTGCCATGCCATCAAACACAGCCACTGTGCCATCAATTGTCACCACTGTGCCATGCCATCAAACGCAGCCACTGTGCCATCAATTGTCACCACTGTGCCATGCCATCAAACGCAGCCACTGTGCCATCAATTGTCACCACTGTGCCATGCCATCAAACGCAGCCACTGTGCCATCAATTGTCACCACTGTGCCATGCCATCAAACGCAGCCACTGTGCCCCTCAATTGTCGCCACTGTGCCAAATGTCACCACTATGCCCCTCAATTGTCGCCACTTTGCCAATTGTCACCACTGTGCTCTTTAATTGTCGCCACTGTGCCCATTGTCACTACTGTGCCCATTGTTGCCACTGTGCATGTCACTGTGCCATTTAATTGTTGCCACTTTGCCCATTGTCACTACTGTGCCCATTGATGCCACTGTGCTCATTGTCACTACTGTGCCCATTGATGCCACTGTGCCCTTTGTGGCCTCTGTGCCCATCGTTGCCGCTGTGCCCTGTAAAATGCACTTACCTTTCTCCTTCGACGTCCCTCGATGTCTTCTCCCGCCTTGGTGACGCTTCAGCCAATCAGGTTACCGATAACCAGAATCGGCGAACCTGATTGGCTGAGACGGCCGTCGGTCTTATCCAAGGAACGCACCCCCTGTACGTTCCGAGGCTGGCTCTGATAGGCACTTCCGCACAGCCCACCAGCTGCCGTTGTTCAGGTGGTCGGCGCTCAATGTCCGGCCACCTGATAGACCAGGCGTCTATTAGACCCCAGATGTCTCCTCTGGTCTCCAAAGCATCTGCTAAAGTCAAGAATACGCCTCTTATGTCCACATTTTGCACGAAACACGTTTTTTTTTCGGTTACCTGCGGGAACTTAGTGAGTCCGAGTATGCGAGCGATGGCGATGGAGCCGGAGGATGGAGAGTCCCCCACCACCGCGGACAGTTTAGGAGGCGTCGGCGCACATCTGTAATTGGGCACCTTGGATCGTTTCCCGGACAGGTAGCCCATGACGCCGTCCACGGCCGCGGCGTCCGAGTAGCAGGAGTCATAAATCTCGAATCCCAACGTCAGGTTGGCCATCAGCAGCGGGTTGGCGTTGATCTCGCTGATGGCGAATAACATGGCGAGGACGTACTGATATTTCTCGAAGTAGAACCTGCGAATTGAAGGTCACAAAGGAGTTCAGGTGCAGAAATTTCAACAACAGAAATAAGAAGGTTTAAGGGCAGGGGGTCTGAAACTGGCGGCCCTCCAGCTGTTGTAAAACTACAAGTCCCATCATGCCTCTGCCTGGGGGAGTCTTTGCTTGTAACTGTCAGCCTTGCAATGCCTCATGGGACTTGTAGTTTCGCAACAGCTGGAGGGCCACCAGTTTGAGAGCCCTGATCTACACACACATGAACTTTAATGGCATCCCAGTCTTAGTCCATAGGGTTCAGTATTGAGTTGGTCCCGCCCTTTGCAGCTATAACAGCTTCACCTCTTCTGGGAAGGCCGTCCACAAGGTTTAGGAGGGTGTCTATGGGAGTGTTTGACCGTTCTTCCAGAAGAGCATTTGTGAGGTCAGGCAATGATATTGGATGAGAAGGCCTGGCACACTGTCTCTGCTCTAATTCATCCCAAAGGTGTTCTATGGGGTTGAGGTCAGGACTCTGTGCAGGCCAGTCAAGTTCCTCCACCCCAAACTCGCTCATCCATCAAATTCAATGACGCCGGGGGCGGGGCCGAGTCATACACTCAGCGGCTATGGACGCACCTGCAAGGTAACCCCCTCGGGAGAGAGCTTCCCAGAGGGGGTTATCTGATGCGGGGAGGAGCCATGGGACAGCAGAAGTCGTGGATTGGGGGCACTCTGTGCAAAAACGAACTGCACAATGGAGGTAAATATAACATGTTTGTTATTTATATAAAGAAAAAACTGAACCTTTAGTGTCACTTTAAGTACATTTTCTGCAAAGGACAGAAAATATCTGTTGATCCTGCCAGAAATCCTTGTATCTCCCTGTGTGCTGAACTGAAATTTTAAACGTTAGTATTGAAAGACGCTTTCCCTGACTTGTTCATTCCCCAACTTAGTTGGGGTAGGCGGTACACTTTGGTGGGGGTGAATCAGCCACGCCCTGTGACCTTTGACCTCTGGGAACCTGCCTTTGACCTTCGGGGGAGGTCCCTGTTCCAATTCCTGAGTCCTAGCCATATTCTTCAAAGGAAAACCCTAACCCTAACCCTCTAACCCCCTAACCCTAACCTTAACTCTAACCCCTAACCCCTAACCCTAACCCCAAACCCTAATCCTAACCCCTAACCCCAAACCCTAACCCTAACCCCTAACCCTGACCCCCTATCCCTAACCCTCTAACCCCTTAACCCTAACCCTAACCCCAACCCTAACCCTCTAACCCCCTAACCCTTACCCTAACCTTAACTCTAACCCCTAACCCCTAACCCTAACCCCAAACCCTAATCCTAACCCCTAACCCGAAACCCTAACCCTAACCCCTAACCCTAACCCCAACCCTCTAACCCCCTAACCCTTACCCTAACCTTAACCCTAACCCTCTAACCCCCTAACCCTTACCCTAACCTTAACTCTAACCCCTAACCCCTAACCCTAACCCCAAACCCTAATCCTAACCCCTAACCCGAAACCCTAACCCTAACCCCTAACCCTAACCCCAACCCTCTAACCCCCTAACCCTTACCCTAACCTTAACCCTAACCCTCTAACCCCCTAACCCTTACCCTAACCTTAACCCTAACCCCTAACCCCTAACCCTCTAACACCCTAACCCTAACCCCTAACCCCAACCCTAAGCCCTAACCCCAAACCCCTAACCCTAACCCCTAACCCTAACCCCAAACCCTAACCCCTAACCCTAACCCCAACCCCAACCCTAAGCCCTAAGCCCTAACCCTAACCCTACCCCCTAACCCTACCCCCTAACCCCTAAGCCTAACCCTAACCCTAGTATTTCTGAGGCTCTCCAGCACCCCCCTGGCCACATGCGGTATTGCATGCCATTGAAGTCAATGCGGAACAAATTATCTTCATTTTCATTGACTTCTATGGAGAAACTCGCTTTGATATGCGAGTGCTTTGGATTACAAGCATTCTCCTGGAGCGGATTATCCTCGTATTCCGAGGTTCCGCTGTATTACATTTATTTTCTTTTATGCTTAGATATACTTTATGGGGAACATTGGTATTTGTGGATTTTTCAGCTCTATGTGGATAGATAACTATTTGTAAAAATTGATAAACTCTTTTTTATTTTTATATATATATATTTTTTTTTAACCTGAAATGATGAAAAAGTAAAATAATTCCTCACTTTTCACAGGTCCTGCCTGGGGGTTTCTCCGTATATTTCAGTGTCGGTTTCGCCGTCTTCTCGTGTACGGGAATAAGTCCCCCGATAATGATCTCTCCTTCGTGGAGGTAAGCCGGTAACGGCTGCTCGGGGCGCTGACACCGGGAGAGAGCCTGTGACTTCTTCACCATTATTATTATTAGAGTGATCCATACATGTCCTATCATTATAGGCTGCAAATGATGCCTAAAAAAATAAAAATAAAAAAATAACATTCAAATATAAAATCAATGCAAAACGAGGCCAGAAGACTGACAGACCATCATGTCATTATTACTTTCTGTGCCATTGTATGGGGTCAATTTATAATAAATAATCAACCAAAAAATATGGTTATTTCCTATGATAATCAGCTCCCTCTAGTGGCCATAATGCGGTACAGCAGAACCTCGGATTACAAGCATAATCCAATCCAGGAGAATGCTTGTCATCCAAAGCACTCGCATATCAAAGCGAGTTTCCCCATTGAAGTCAATGGAAATGATAATAATTTGTTCTACATTGACTTCAATGGCATGCAATACCGCATGCAGCCAGAGGTGGGGGGGCGGAAAGGCCTGAGGAAAGCTTGGCTAACCTTAGCAAACCTCTGAGTATTTCCGCGTCTTTCTGAGCATTTCCGAATGGCGCCGATTGCCCCCCCCCCCCCACCTTAGGCAAAACGTGGTACTTCACACCGCTTTGGCCTGAGTCCTGCTTGTTCTGTGAGACAACACTCGCAAACCGAGTTAGAATTTTTTTCAAATACAGCGCTCGTTTTGCGAAACGCTCGTTAACCGCGTCACTCGCAATCCGGGGGTTCCACTGTATTTCCCTAATTGAGGTTTTTCAGGATAATACCGCATTATGCCCACTAGATGGTGCCAACAATCATAGATGCAGCATTGGGGTTATTTGCGACGACATTCATGCAGCGAGTCTTTTATAAATAGATCCCTATGCATTTTATTTTTATTTATTTTTTTAGGAAATATGGTGCTAAAAAAAAATATTGCATATCAAAAATACAACAGGTAACATTGTATAGATATAAAATCAAAAGATAACTGAGCTGAATTCTTGTTAACAAAAAAAAAAAAAACAAGAAGAACTTGTAAGAATCCTTTTCATTTTTTTCTTTTTTTTTATATAAAAACAGACTTCTAGAATTCGATACATTATGACGATACATTTGGAAACATTTCTCTTTTCTTTCCATTGGGCTATTTATATTTTTTGTGTACTTTTTAGCAGTAGTAGAATATTATTATTCCACATTATCCATTGATTTGTTTTTTGTTTTTCAGCAAATGAGGCATCTTTAAAATGTGTGTAAAAGATAAAATGGTAATGTTTTAATATGAAAATACATATGTGATACATTAAATTGTAAAAATGTTCTCTTTTTTTTTTATTGACATACAAGTCATCTCTGAAATATGTGTAAAAGATAAAATTGTAACATTGATTCTTAAATTTGTTATAAAGTATTATTTGAAAAAAAATATAAAAAATAAAATCCCTGAAAGGTAAATACTTTGTAATCTGCAATCTAAAAGCTTTATGATTAAAGAAAATATAATTCACAAAAGAAGACACACAGACAGAAATAAAAAATAAATAATAATACCGAACTGGCGCTGCTTTGCCCCAGGCCTTGAAAGCAGAATCAGGCTCCTGGCTTGACGTCCTGTAATGTTCTGACCACTAGATGCTGGAGAGGGTAGTTGGTGACTTTTGCACCCCTTCTCTTCATTAAGCCTTGTCCTCTCCCCCCCTCCACCCTTTTTTTTGTCTTCCCCTTTTCTTTTCTTTTTTTATCTTCCCCTTTTCTTTCTTTCTCTATATGTTTCCTCTCCTAAGATATGTATGCCCAAACACTGTTACCCCATCTACGACTCAACTTAAAGCGGGAGTTCACCCATAAGAATTTTTTTTCAAAGAATCCCCTTAGCTTCCTGCTCGTTCGGTCTAGGGGAATCGGCTAGTTGTTTTAAAATATGAGTTGTACTTACCCGTTTTCGAGATGCATCTTCTCCGTCGCTTCCGGGTATGGGTCTTCGGGAGCGGGCGTTCCTTCTTGATTGACAGTCTTCCGAGAGGCTTCCGACGGTCGCATCCATCGCGTCACTAGTAGCCGAAAGAAGCCGAACGTCGGTGCGGCTCTATACTGCGCCTGCGCACCGACGTTCGGCTTCTTTCGGAAAATCGTGACGCGATGGATGCGACCGTCGGAAGCCTCTCGGAAGACTGTCAATCAAGAAGGAACGCCCATTCCCGGAAGCGGCGGAGAAGATGCATCTCGTAAACGGTAAGTAATGCTCATATTTTAAAACAACTAGCCGATTCCCCTAGAGAAAACGAGCATGAAGCTAAGGGGAAAAAGTTTTATGTACAGGTGAACCCCCGCTTTAATATGTAGAGATGTTTAGACATACTGGCCCGGATTCAGAGACAGCGGCGTATTTTTGTGCGGGCGTAGCGCATCTCATATGCGCTACGCCAACGTAATTTTGAGAGGCAAGAGCAGTATTCACAAAGCACTTGCTCCCTAAGTTATGTTGGCGTAGCGTAAATGGGCCGGCGTAAGCCCGCCTAATTCAAATGAGGAAGGTAGTGGCGCGTGTTGTATTAAAATTAGCCGTGACCCCATGTAAATGAATTCCCGAACGAATGGCGCATGCGCGCGCATGCTCAGAATCACAGCGCATATACTCCCTAAGATACGTCAGCTCAATGCTTTCGATGTGAACGTAACTTACGCCCAGCCCCATTCACGTACGACTTACGCAAACGATGTAAAATCCGACGGCTGTTCCGACGTCCATACCCTAACATGACTTACCCCTGCTTTATGAGGGATAACTATACGCAGGACGTACGCCTTATGTAAACGGCGTAGCTTACTGCGACGGGCGCAAGTACGTTCATGAATCGGCGTATCTAGGTCATTTACATGTTCAACGCGTAAATCAATGGAAGCGCCCCTAGCGGCCAGCGTAAATATGCACCCAAGATACGAGACTTACGTCGGTCGGATGGAGCCAGAATTCAGGCGTATCTGGTTTAAAGAATAAGGCGCATAGATACAACGGCGCATCCTAGAACTTACGTGCCGTATCAACAGATACGTCGGCGTAAGTTCTCTCTGAATCTGGCACATAATATTTATGTTCTGTTGAAATTTATCTGTATGACTTTCTGTTTGGGCTCATGGAGCCTTTTCTACTTCTGTTAGCCGCAAATCTTTTTAATAAAGTATTTATGAAAAAAATTAAACAAAAAAAAAAATTAGCTGTAAAAGAAACTCCAGCAAATTTTCTTTCTAATAGAATTAAGATACGATCATAATATATATATATATATATATATATATATATATATATATATATATAGAGAGAGAGAGAGAGAGAGAGAGAGAGAGAGAGAGAAAGAGTGTGAGAGAGAGAGGGAGAGAGAGAGATAGAGATGTGCTATCTTTGTTTCTTTGTTCTTTTTTCTTATTGGCATATAAGGCATCTTTGAAATGTGTGTAAGAGCCGGTTCACACTGGGGCGACTCAGCCGCCTGACAAGTTGCGTCCCATTCTATATAATAGAACTGTTCTAATTGGAGCGTCGCAAGTCGCTCCGACTTAGAAAAAGGTTCTTGCTACGACTTTGGGGGCGACCTGCATTGCCTTCTATACAGAAGTCATTTTGCAAGTCGCCTCTGAAGTCGTCTTCAGGACACCTTGCCGAGTCGCACCCCGAAGTCGTGCCGCCCCAGTGTGAACCGGCTCTTTAAGATAAAATGGTAATGTTTTAATAGGAGAATGAAAATAAATATTTGATACATTACATTTTAACGTTTTTTTTTTGCCTACAAAACATCTTTGAAATATGTGTAAAAGATAAAATGGTAACATTTTTTTTTTAAATTTGTTATAAAGTTTTATTTGAAAAAAATATAAAAAAATAAAATTCCTAAAAGGTAAATACTTTGTAATCTGCAATCTAAAAGTGTTATGATTAAAGAAAATACAATTCACAAACAATCCACAAAAGAAGACACACAGACAGAAATACAAAAATAATAAAAAATCAGCTGTAAAAGAAACTCCAGCAAATTTTCTTTCTAATAGGATTAAAGGGTTTGTAAAGGATCTTTTTGTATCTTAATAGCTTCCTTTACCTTAATGCAGTGCTATTTTCATGTCCTCATTGTTCGTTTTTGCTCTCAAGTTACTGTAATTCTTCTCTGATCTCCACACTTCCTGGTTGTCTGTTTCCTGATAACCACAGTACTGGGAGCTTTCTCTCTGTGGTCACTAATCAAGGAGGTGCAATTACTGTGTGTCTAAAACCCTACAGCACCAATCAGTTTCGTTTTCCAAACTATCACTGCCCTGTATTGGCTCTGTGACTCTGTACATCAGAGAGGCAGGGAACAACATGCAAAAACGAAACTAGAAACTACAGGTACATTATATGATTGATTTTTATCCATTTTTAATCGTTTTTAAAAGGAATAAGTTAACTATTATGTCTCTATAACCTGTAAACAGTCATTTCAGCAAAAAAATAAAAATGTATTTACAACTCCTTTAAGATAAGATCATAAAATATATATATTCAGGTTTTTTTTTGTTCTTCTTTCTTATTGGCATACAAGGCATCTTTAAAATTTGTGTTAAAGATAAAATGATAAGAGAATGAAAATAAATATTTGATACATTAAATTTTAAAAAAAAAACTTTATTTGCCTACAAGACACATTTGAAATGTGTGTAAAAGATAAAATGGTAAAATTGTTTTTTAAAATTTGTTATAAAGTATTATTTGAAAAAAAAATATTTAAAATAAAATTCCTAAAAGGTAAATACTTTGTAATCTGCAATCTAAAAGTGTTATGATTAAAGAAAATACAATTCACAAACAATCCACAAAAGAAGACACGCAGACAGAAATAAAAAATTAATAAAAAATCAGCTGTAAAAGAAACTCCAGCAGATTTTCTTACGAATAGGATTAAGATAAGATCATAATAATTATATATAAAAAAATATATATATATACATTTTTTTTTCTTATAAGAAACTCACCAGTGAGTATTTTGGGCTGTCTGTGGATGGTGTGTAATGAAATAAAGGATGCCGCAGTAATTGTGGTGCTTTTATATATATATTACTTACATTCCAAAAGGAATTAAAAAATAACTCTAATTGAAGGGATGAACCATTAGGTCAGCTCCATTGGAAATGACTATAATCAGTGTAATAGTCGCTGGAGATAATGATAGAGGAAGGAAACTCTGATGACACAGCGATGTCATAGTGATAATTACAGGTGTCAGTTTTGTCCCTTTGGAAATAGTATAGGAAGTAAATTCCTCTGAATGCAACAAAGTATATAATAAAATAAATAATCTATTATTATTATTATTATTATTATTATTATTATTATTATCTATTTATTGGACATCGGTGTTAAATATTTTTATTAAATGTCAATGATTTATTTCTACTGAAAAATATATGAATAAAATTATATATATTAGTTGACATTTAAATACTTCCATTCCTGGAATCTTCTCAGGGCCAGATTCATAAAGACTTACGACGGGCGTATCAGTAGATACGCCGTCGTAAGTCCGAATCCGCGCCGTCACAACTTTAAGCGTATGCTCAAACTGAGATGCGCTTAAATGTTGCTAAGATACGACCGGCGTAAGTCTCCTACGCCGTCTTATCTTAACTGAATATTTACGCTGGCCGCTAGGGGCGTGTACGCTGATTTACGCCTAGAATATGTAAATCAGCTAGATACGCCTATTCACGAACATACGCCCGGCCGTCGCAGTAAAGATACGCCGTTTACGTAAGGTTTTTTTTAGGCGTAGAGATAAACCACCAAAAAGATGGCGCAGCCAATGTTAGGTATGGATGTCGGAACCGCGTCAAATTTTTAAAATTTTACGTCGTTTGCGTAATTCGTCCGTGAATGGGGCTGGCCGTAATTTACGTTCAAGTCGAAAGCATGACGATTTGCCGACATCATTTGGAGCATGCGCACTGGGATACGTCCACGGACGGCGCATGCGCCATTCGTTAGAAACGTCAAATACGTAGGGTCACTAGTATTTTACATAGAACACGCCCCCAACCAGCCTATTTTGAATTAGGCGGGCTTACGCCGGCCCAGTTACACTGCGCCGCCGTAAGTTACAGCGCAAGTTCTTTGTGAATACAGGACCTGCTGCTCTAACTTACGGCGGCGTAGTGTATCTGTGATACGCTACGCCCGCCCAAATCTACCTGAATCTAGCCCTCAGTTTCTACTGAAATCCTTTAAAGTCGGATACCCTTCAAAAATTTTCTAAACTGTCGCTCTATTTTTGTTTATTGCGCAAAAATAAAAACCGCAGAGGTGATCAAATACCACCAAAACAAAGCTCTATATGTGGAGAAAAAAGGACGTCAATTTTGTTCGGGAGCCACGCCGCACGACCGCGCAATTGTCAGTTAAAGCGACGCAGTGCCGAATCGCAAAAAGGGGTCGGGTCCTTTACCTGCCTATTGGTCCGGGGCTGAAGTGGTTAATGAGATTTGTTCATTTTATCTGACTACATTTAGAAAGGACACGAGAATTTTTCTTCTAGGCAGGCGGTGAGGTTGGGAGGGGTTTTGAAAATGTGACGACCCAGATGGGACTTGAACCCACAATCCCCAGCTCCGGAGGCTGATGCCTTATCCATTAGGCCACTGGGCCTTCTGCTTCTTTGCTGGCAGGTGCAATTTACATTATGTGGCTAAGGAGTGTGGTGTATGGGGCCCTAAGGCGTAAAATAGATAAAAATACCTCAAAATACCAACCCTGAAACAAAGGCCTACTTTTTTTTTAAAGGGAAATTCATGAAATAATAAACAAACCACCTACTTGAAAAAAAAGCCCCTTTTTTCCAGACCTCGTCCCTATTAGACAATCGGCCGATTTCCCCTAAACAGGGATTCAGATCCCTTTCCCGAATCTACTCCCCCACTAATCAACCCAAAACGAAAGTACCGTATTTATCGGCGTATAACGCGCACTTTTTTCCCTTTAAAATCAGGGGAAATCGTGGGTGCGCGTTATACGTGATCCTGTCTTTGTCGGCTGTCTCAGGGCGCCGCCGACAAAGACCGAACCGAGTGGAGAGGAGCCGAGAGGAGCCGAACACACCGGAAATCCGGCTCTGCACAGCTCGACCGAGGCGCCAAACTCAACCGAGGACCGAGGCGCCAAACTCAAACAGACGGACGCCGGACCAGGCTGCCGATGGACACCGGGCAAGACAGCAGACGGACACCGACAAGGCTGGACGGACCCCGCACAAGGCCGCAGACGGACGCCGGACAAGGCCGCCGATAGACACCGGGCAAGACAGCAGACGGACACCGACAAGGCTGGACGGACCCCGCGCAAGGCCGCAGACGGACGCCGGACAAGGCCGCCGATGGACGCCGGGCAAGACAGCAGACGGACACCGACAAGGCCGCCGATAGACGCCGGGCAAGACAGCAGACGGACACCGACAAGGCTGAACGGACCCCGCGCAAGGCCGCAGGCGGACGCCGGACAAGGCCGCAGACGGACGCCGGGCAAGACATCCAAAATGTAAGTTTTTTCCTTAAACTTCCCCTCTAAACTTGGGGTGCGTGTTATACGCCGGCGCGCGCTATACCCCGATAAATACGGTAACTCTTTCTTCCTTCTTTTTCCCCCTTTTTCCACCTCCCCCCCTTTTTTTGCCCCCCCCTTTTCCCATCTCTCTATCCTTCCTTTCCCTTTTCCCCCCTCCCCTCCTTGTTTTCCACCCCCCATTCCATCTTGTCTTTGTGTTGTAGTTTATTGTCCACATTCAAAACTCATATATACAGCGGAACCTCGGATTGCGAGTAAGGCGGTTAACGAGCGTTTCGCAATACGAGCGCTGTGTATTTTGAAAAATCCTAACTCAGTTTGCAAGTGTTGTCTCTCGCAAAACGAGCAGGATTCAGGACAAAGCGGTGTGCAGTACTGCGTTTGGCCAGAGGTGGGGGGGGGGGGCCATCGTGGCCGATCATATCGGATCGGCGCCATTCGTAAATGCTCGGAAAGTCTCAAAAATACTATGTTCCCCCACCTCTGGCCGCATGCGGTATTGCATGCCATTGAAGTGAATGCGGAACAAATTATTTTTGTTTTCATTGACTTCAATGGAGAAACTCGCTTTGATATGAGAGTGCTTTGGATTACGAGCATTCTCCTGGAACAGATTATGCTCGAAATCCGAGGTTCCACTGTATTCTTTTTATAACAGTTTTAGTCCGTCTACTAATCATAGCCTCCCGTGTTTGCCCCCCAGGGGGATCACCCTAAACAAGGTGTCTCTATTGTCGTCTAATGCCCTTATAGGCCTCCATCTGGTGAGTTGCGCCGGCCTATTAATACTCCAAAAATAAAAGGCCATACTGGTAGCCAGGCTACAATATTGTTTTCTGTGATATTGTAATTATTAGTACTGTATCTCTTTATAGATGTCTGTGGTTGCCTCCTCCTGAAGAAGCGACATAAGTAACGAAACATGTAGAGGACCACGTCTGAACCTGCATCTTTGTGTTCCTTACACACCTGTGGGGCTCTATACTTCCTAAGTGTAAACCTACGGAGAATTATATACAACACAGATGTCAAACACAAGGCCCGCGGGCCGAATCTGGCCCTCCAGGCCATTTTCATTTGGCCCTCACACCTCTCACCACCAGTCAGCAGCAGAGTGGAGGACAGAGCTCCTCTCCCAGATCCTTTGCTTCTCTGTGCAGCTGCAGAGAGGCTCACATCTGCCCCCTCCCCCTCCCCACCTCAGAAGTTGGCAGCGGGGAGGAGGCTAGAACTCCTTCTACTGATCCTGTACCTCCTACAGACATAGCCACCGCACCCCCTGGTCTCCACCTTTCCTGGTCTCGCCGTTCAGCTGGCTCCAACCCTTCTCTGGTCCTCCTCCAGACCCTGCACTTTTTTGCTTCCCCAGCTCCACCCCCAGCTTCTTCCCGGTGACTTGTCGGTATGGTTCCTCTATCGAGATGGTTCCTGTAAGGACTGCGCAGGCGCAATCCTTGCCGACGGAAATCTCCAAAACTCGGCCGGCATCCAGGCTCATTCCTTAACATCCCCGTGGATTGGAGGGTGTTAAAAAAAAAAGCCAGGAGGCCGAGCGAGCGGAGCGAGCCTTCCGAGCAAAGCGAGGGCGTGAGGCCGACTGGTCACTTACCTCAAACTCCACGTCGCCCTGGAGGTTCAGTGATTTCCATCGGCAAGGATTGCGCTTGCGCAGTCCTTACAGGAACCATCTCGATAGCCGGAACCATATCGTCATATCACCAGCAGCAGCACAAGGTAAGGGGGGGACTGTAATGTAAGAGAGGGTGGGGGACACTTGACTTCTGATGGTGGGGTGGCTCTTAACATCTGGTGTAGGGGGTGGGGTGCTGTGGACATCCAGTCTTACAGATACAACCAGCCCTTTGAGGACAACCATAATGCCGATGCGGTCCGAGATGAAAACCACCATTCTGCGTCTCGTAGTTGCTCGTGTTTTTTCTATGTAATCTCTTCAATAAATTTATATTTTTGTATCAATATTTTGTACAATTTCTGGGTTCCCGAGATAGTCCTCTACAGCAGGGGTCTCCGAAACTGCGGCCCGAGGGCCAGATGTGGCCCTTTGCTAGCCTTTATTCTGACCCTTGGGGCACTATTCCTCCCACTAACACCAACAAATGGGGCACTGGTACTTCCACCGATACCAATGATGGGACACTATTATTTCTCCTACTAATAGGGGCCCTACTCCTCCTCCTTCTTTTGACCAATGACTACTAACCGTGAGGACATATTTATTGTCACTGATGTCTGGCCCGGGACATCTTCTGCCCCCTGCTGGCCACAATCCGGCCCCCACTATCGACGTCATCGGGGCAACAAATTTGGAGTAGCCCTTGACAACTCCTCCCCTTTCTTCATTGTCTAATTATAGGATGATGGTACCTGCCCCCCCCATAGGCCCGCGCAAGACGCTTTCCCCGACTTGTTAATTCCCCGACTTGTTCATTCCTTGACTTAGTTGGGGTAGGCGGTACACTTTGGTGGGGGTGGGTCAGCCACGCCATGTGACCTTTGACCTCTGGGAACCCACCTTCTGACATTTGGGGGAGGTCCCTGTTTTAATTCCTGAGTCCTAGCCATATTCTTCAATGGGAAACCCTAACCCCCTAACCCTCACCCTAACTGTAACCCTAACCCCCTAACCTTAAACCCTAACACTAACCCATCTAACCCTAACCCTCTAACCCTAACCCCCTAACCCTAACCCAAACCCTAACCCCCTAATCCTAACCTTAAACCCTAAAACTAACCCATCTAACCCTAACCCTAACCCTCTAACCCTAACCCCCTAACCCTAAGCCTCACCCTAACCCCCTAACCGTAACCCTAACCCAACCCCCTGACCCTAACCCTAACCCCCTAACCCCCTAACCTTAAACCCTAACCCATCTAATCCTAACCCTCTAACCCTAACTCTCTAACCCTAACCCTATCCCCCTAACCCTAACCCCTAACCCTAACCCCATAACCCTAACCTTAAACCCTAACACTAACCCATCTAACCCTAACCCTCTAACCCTAACACCCTAACCCTAACACCTTAACCCCCTAACCCTAAACCTAACCCCTAACCCTAACCCCAACACTAACCCGTCTAACCCTAACCCTAACCCTTTAACCCTCTAACCCTAACTCCCTAACCCTAACCCCTAACCCAAACTTTCTAGTGAGGCAATTACCCCCAAAACAAAAAGTTTTGACTTTGGATACATTTTATTATTTTCAAAAGTAAACCCCAAAGTAATATTTATTATTTGTTACTGTAAAAAAAAATGAAATGAAGTCACAAGGGAGGTCCAGCTCCATAAATCATCTAATTGGGCGTCTCCGACTTTTCCATCTTTTATCCGTGAAGGAATCAGAAGTGATAATTGCCTTTGTGTTTACCTTTATAATTCCTGGTAATTTGAAGACAGGAGGTCTCCTCCGGGACCCTCCCCCCCCAGACACGCCCATTCTGTACTTATAAATAATACAGAAAAGTCTTCGCTCAGCATATTGTTCGTCATCATAGATATAATTACACCCGTGTGAGTTCTGAGACATGGGAATAGTCTAATGAGATCTTCCCCTTACAGATCGGAAATGTATAGGGAGTGACGCGGTGCAGAGGGATCGCCGGGGATCACCGGGGCCCCGCCCACTCCTGCCTGTGGGAATTCAGAGAAAAGTCTAAAAATGTCTAAAAAAAGTGTAAAGTTTATACAGATAGCTTGTGAGAATACGTTTTGAAACCCTTGCAAAGAATGATTACCAATACACAAACATTTTGTTAAAAAAAAGGTCTTTATTACAAAAACTGGTTAAAAAAATGGGGGTGTATACCCCTTTAAATCCATGAAAAACTTCCATAACCTATGTTCCAATCAAAACACCCCTAAAGATAGAGGTCCTTTCCTATTAACATGTATAAATGTTGATTTTGCACAGATAGTCATGGTAACATATCAAGATAATCACAGAAAATCTAAAAAAATCACAAAAGGGAAGGGGATCTCCTCCCTGAAGAAGCCGACAAGGTGAAACACGTCATTTTAAGTTCTCCTTCCCTTTTGTGATCATCTTGATATGTTAACACGGCTATCTGTCTAATATCAATATTTACATGTTTATAGGAAAGGACCTCTATCTTTTAGGGGTGCTTTGGTTGGAACATGGGTTATGGAAGTTTTTCATGGTTTTAAAGAGGCATATTCCAACCAAATCACCTCTAAAGATAGAGATCCTTTCCTATAAACATGTAAATATTGATATTGCACAGATAGTCATGGTAACATATCAAGATAATCACAAAAAATCTAAAAAAAAATCAGAAAGGGGAAGGGGATCTCCTCCCTGAAGAAGCCGACAAGGCGAAACACGTCAGTTTAAGTTCTCCTTCCCTTTTGTGATTATCTTGATATGTCAATGTATCAAGATAGTCACAAAAGGGAAAGAGAACTTATAATGATGCGTTTCACCTTGTCGACTTAATTTGTGATTATTTTATGATTTTTTGCTGTTAATTTTTTGTGATTTATTAAAACCATGAAAAACTTCCATAACCCATATTCAAACCCAATCACCCCTAAAGATAGAGGTCCTTTCCTATATACATGTAAATATTGATATTGCACAGATAGTCATGGTAACATATCAAGATAATCACAAAAAAATCTAAAACAAATCACAAAAGGGAAGGGGATCTCCTCCCTGAAGAAACCGACAAGGGCGAAACACGTCAGTTTAAGTTCTCCTTCCCTTTTGTGATTATCTTGATATGTTAATGTATCAAGATAATCACAAAAGGGAAAGACAGCTTATAATGACGCGTTTCACCTTGTCGGCTTCATTTGTGATTATTTTATGATTTTTTTTTTCATTTTTTTGTGATTATGTTGATATGTTATACGACTATCTGTGTAATATCAATATGTACATGTTTATAGGAAAGGACCTCTATCTTTTAGGGGTGCTTTGGTTGGAACATGGGTTATGGAAGTTTTTCATGGTTTTAAAGGGGCATATTCCAACCAAATCACCCCTAAAGATAGACGTCCTTTCCTATAAACATGTAAATATTGATACTACACAGATAGTCATGGTAACATATCAAGATAATCACAAAAAATCACAAAAAACAAACAAAAGGGAAGGAGAACTCATCCCTGAAGAAGCCGACAAGGCGAAACGCGTCTGTAAGTTCTCCTTACCTTTTGTGATTATCTTGATATGTTACCACGACTATCTGTGTAATATCAATATTATTGATAATCACAAAAGGGAAGGAGAACTTAAACTGACGTGTTTCGCCTTGTCACTTCTTCAGGGAGGAGATCCCCTTCCCTTTTGTGATTTTTTTTAGATTTTTTGTGATTATCTTGATACGTTACCACGACTATCTGTGCAATATCAATATTTACATGTTTATAGCAAAGGACCTCTATCTTTAGGGGTGATTTGGTTAGAATAGGGACTATGGAAGTTTTTCATGGTTTTAAAGGGGTATACACCCCCAATACAATTTTTAACCAATTTTTGTAATAAGGAACTTTTTTTTTTAACAAAATGTTTGTGTATTTGGGGGGGGACAATGATAAAATAAAGATAAATTAAATGAAAAACATTTGAACGCGGTACATTCATTTTTTAACATTTGAAAATATATATATATATTTATTTTCCTGTAAATGTAAATATATTATCATTATGATGAACGAGTATTTACATTTTCATCTCATTTGTTTTACGTAATAATGAAGCAACAAATGCTACTTTTAGTGATTTCATTTTGAAAATATTTCTCCAAATATTAAAATGTATCCAAATCCAAAACTTTTTTTGTTTTAAATTAAATGGTGAGGTGGTTAGATCCTCACCAATTTTCCTCTCTAAATAAAAAAGTTTGTAAATAAAATAAACAAACAAATGAGAAGAAGTGTCAGGGGAGGGATAACTCCCATGTGACGTATTTAATTGGAAATCTCGCACTCTCGCTACATTCACGTTTCCCTTAAAAATCCTCCTAATTTGAACACAGGAGGTCTCCTCTGAGACACCCCCCCCCCCCAGACACGTCCATTCTGTATTAATAAATAAGAGTATTTGTTCAGAATGTTCTGCATCATGAATAGAATTGTATCCGTGTCGGGTGAAGTCTGATGAGAGTTTCACATCACCAGTTGGCTCTCATGGTACGTTCCCGGTAGGTGGAAGAGATTAGGAAAATTTACAGTATTTGCCTTTACCAAAAATTTGGGGAAAAAAAATTAGGTAAAGCTTTAGGTGCCGAACCCCCTTCTTCTAAGGTCCAAGAAGTACCGATACAGAAAAAATAAATAAAGTATCAATGATCTTGTTGCAACAATACGGCTACAATCCGTGTAAGAAAAATCTCCAATATTTTGACCAGATATCTAAATTTCTGCAAAATGCAATGCAGAGGAAGGTGGTTTTTAAGCCCAACGTGTGCTCCAAATTGTTTTGGATGTTTTTTTTTTTTTGTCTTGTTTGTTTTTTGTTTGTTTTTTTTTTGTTTTTTGTTTGTTTGTTTTTTGTTTGTTTTTTTGTTTGTTTGTATTTTGTTTTGTTTTTTGTTTTATGTTTGTTTGTTTTTTGTTTATTTTTTTGTGGTTTTGTTTGCTTGTTTTTTTGTTTGTTTTTTGTTTTTTTGTTTTGTGTTTTTTTGTGTTTTTGTTTGTTTGTTTTTTGCTGTATGTTTTTTTTTTTTTGCTTTGTTTTCTTTTAGAAACGTAATTTCCAGACAGCTCCATGTCAGCCTAGTACTGGCGTCTGCGCTGACATGGAGCTCGTCAGGAAAGGAAAATTGTGGTAAGTATTTGATTTTCTGTTTTCCTGACAGCTCCCATGCCAGTACAGGCGTTCCCCCGGGTTACAAACAAGATCGGGTCTGTAGGTTTGTTCTTAAGTTAAATTTGTTGGAAGTGAAGCTCCAGCCCAAAAAAATATATATATTTTTTTGTTCACCTAACTTTCTGTCCCAATGACAATTGGATTTTGAAAAATTGGGGTTGTTGTGGAAACAAGAATTGGTGATAAACGGCATGAAAAAAAATGTCGTTTTTCAGCATGTCCAAAAAACGACGTCTTTCCAACTTCATCATTAAAAACTACATTGCCGAACCACCATCGTTTTTGAAAAATTATGAACAGAGCGCGGTGACGTACAACACTACAACACGTACGACGGCACTCTGAAGGGGAAGTTATATTCGCCTTGGGGCTGCTTTAGCTGATTCCTTGTTAGTAAAAGACGATTTGCGCTTTTTTTACAGCGTGATGAATGTGCGATCTCCATTATGAACGGTAGTTTTACCAGAACGAGTCTCATAACTTACTTCTGAGCATGCGCTGGTTTAAAACGTCGTTTTATCCCACACACAATCATTTTTTACAACACAAAAAGCGACAGAAGCCGAAAAACGATGTGAAGCCCACACATGATCATTTTAAATGACGTTTTTAAAAACGAAATTTGTTTTCATGCCGAAAAATGATCGTGTGTACGCGGCATTACAGGAGAGAATTTCCCTTCCCAGGGGGAGATTTCCTCTCACTTCCTGTTGTCTCCCTCCATTTGTAAGTAGGAGTCGTTTGTAAGTCGGGTGTTGGTAAACCCGGGGACCGCCTGTAGGAGGCTCGTCAGGAAAGGAAAATTGCGGTAAGTATTTGATATTCAGTTTTACGTTTTTGTGGAGTAATTTTGAAATTTTGCATTGCCTTAAATTTAACAACGACTAATAATTTCCTCAAATTTAAAAATTACAAATAATTTCCTCAAATTTTAAAATGACTAATCATTTCCTCGTGCATAAAGCAAAAAATAAATAAAAACAGCAAAAGAAAAGGACTTTTTTTTTGGTGTTTGCATTCTCCTAGCTTTAAAAATTTGCATTTTTTATGTTTTACATGGTGTGTAAAAAGCAGCTACTTTTATGAATTTAAGTAAACACAGAATCTCTCCAAAAATTTCCAGAATCACTTTTAGAGTTTGATTTTATGCATCTTGGAGTTGTATTATTTAATTTGTTGATAGGCACTTTCTTTTAGGTTAAATTGTTTGTTTTTGTTCTTGTTTTTTTTTTTGCAGCAAGACTTTTTTTTTTTTTAGGTGAACTATTGTTTCAGGGGGGATTATTTTGGTGGCTCCCTATATTGGTTTTTACTGTATAGGGCCTTTTTCATTTTTTTTTTGTGGAAGACTTTTCTTTTAAAAATTTACTTAATCAAAGGGGGTGGCATTTTTGGGGTATTCATTTATTTTTTATTTTTTTAATTTTATATGTTTACATGGCTTTTTTTATGTTTGAGGTGGAATTTTTGGGGAATTAATTTATTGTTTTAGCTGCTGTCCTGTCCATAACAAAGATTTTTTTTTTTTTTTTTTTTTCTTCAGGGCTTTTCTTTAAAAAAAAACGGATTTTGTTTTAGAGTGTGGGAATATTCATTTTGGGGTTGTATTATTTATTATGTTGATAGGGCTTTTTTATTTTAGGTTAAATCGTTTTTTATTTTTTGGTCTTGTTTTTTTTTCCCAGCAAGGCTTTATTTATTTTTAAGTGGACTTTTGTTCCAGAGGGGATTATTTTGGTGGCTCCGTATATTGAAGGGGTGGCATTTTTGGGGTATTCGTTTATTTTATTTGTATTTTATTCGTATTTTATGTTTACATCGCCTTTGTTATGTTTGGGGTGGAATGTACCAATGTAAGGGACATTCTTCTCACTGATCACCAATGTAAGGAACATTCTTCCTACTGATCACCAATGTAAGGGACATTCTTCCCACTGATCACCAATGTAAGGAACATTCTTCTCACTGATCACCAATGTAAGGAACATTCTTCTCACTGATCACCAATGTAAGGAACATTCTTCTCACTGATCACCAATGTAAGGGACATTCTTCCCACTGATCACCAATGTAAGGGACATTCTTCTCACTGATCACCAATGTAAGGGACATTCTTCTCACTGATCACCAATGTAAGGGACATTCTTCTCACTGATCACCAATGTAAGGGACATTCTTCCCACTGATCACCAATGTAAGGAACATTCTTCCCACTGATCACCAATGTAAGGGACATTCTTCTCACTGATCACCAATGTAAGGGACCTTCTTCCCACTGATCACCAATGTAAGGGACATTCTTCTCACTGATCACCAATGTAAGGGACATTCTTCTCACTGATCACCAATGTAAGGAACATTCTTCTCACTGATCACCAATGTAAGGGACATTCTTCCCACTGATCACCAATGTAAGGGACATTCTTCTCACTGATCACCAATGTAAGGGACATTCTTCCCACTGATCACCAATGTAAGGGACATTCTTCCCACTGATCACCAATGTAAGGGACATTCTTCTCACTGATCACCAATGTAAGGAACATTCTTCCCACTGATCACCAATGTAAGGGACATTCTTCCCACTGATCACCAATGTAAGGGACATTCTTCTCACTGATCACCAATGTAAGGGACATTCTTCTCACTGATCACCAATGTAAGGAACATTCTTCTCACTGATCACCAATGTAAGGGACATTCTTCTCACTGATCACCAATGTAAGGAACATTCTTCTCACTGATCACCAATGTAAGGGACATTCTTCCCACTGATCACCAATGTAAGGAACATTCTTCCCACTGATCACCAATGTAAGGGACATTCTTCTCACTGATCACCAATGTAAGGGACATTCTTCTCACTGATCACCAATGTAAGGAACATTCTTCCCACTGATCACCAATGTAAGGGACATTCTTCCCACTGATCACCAATGTAAGGGACATTCTTCTCACTGATCACCAATGTAAGGGACATTCTTCCCACTGATCACCAATGTAAGGGACATTCTTCCCACTGATCACCAATGTAAGGGACATTCTTCCCACTGATCACCAATGTAAGGGACATTCTTCTCACTGATCACCAATGTAAGGGACATTCTTCTCACTGATCACCAATGTAAGGGACATTCTTCTCACTGACCACCAATGTAAGGGACATTCTTCTCACTGATCACCAATGTAAGGGACATTCTTCCCACTGATCACCAATGTAAGGGACATTCTTCCCACTGATCACCAATGTAAGGGACATTCTTCCCACTGATCACCAATGTAAGGAACATTCTTCCCACTGATCACCAATGTAAGGAACATTCTTCTCACTGATCACCAATGTAAGGGACATTCTTCTCACTGATCACCAATGTAAGGAACATTCTTCCCACTGATCACCAATGTAAGGAACATTCTTCCCACTGATCACCAATGTAAGGGACATTCTTCTCACTGATCACCAATGTAAGGAACATTCTTCTCACTGATTACCAATGTAAGGGACATTCTTCTCACTGATCACCAATGTAAGGGACATTCTTCCCACTGATCACCAATGTAAGGGACATTCTTCTCACTGATTACCAATGTAAGGAACATTCTTCTCACTGATCACCAATGTAAGGAACATTCTTCCCACTGATCACCAATGTAAGGGACATTCTTCTCACTGATTACCAATGTAAGGAACATTCTTCTCACTGATCACCAATGTAAGGGACATTCTTCCCACTGATCACCAATGTAAGGGACATTCTTCTCACTGATCACCACTGCAGTGTAATAATAATGTGTGGTAGGGACTTTAGATTGTAAGCTCTTAGAGGACTTCTGAATCCACCAGTCAGGAGTTACCCAACATTCTGCTTAATGTGAATTCTTCTGACGATCTTCCACCATTGATGAGTTTTATTCCAGCTCCTCCGTCACACACGTTCCATTTTCCGGTATTCTCGCGTCCTTCTTACCTGGTTTCACTCTCAGTTTCTCTTTCGTAGATGAAAGTTGATCCGTCATATTTCGGCTCCAACCAAAGCAACATCCCGGAATTTTTCCTGTCCGGCATATCTTCAGTCTACGAGGTCCGGCTGCTTCTGTTCATGACGTTTACCGTTGTCTACATCACCACCATCTTCGGCAATGCCATCATCGTATTAGTCATACAGTTGGACGCTCGTCTGCAGACGCCGATGTATTTTTTCCTGACCAACCTTTCCGTTTTGGACATCTGTTACTCCTCAGTCACCGTCCCCAAATTGCTCGACGTCCTCCTTGCCGACAACAGGCGACTTCCATTCGCCGGCTGTATTTTGCAGATGTATTTCTTCCATGTCCTGGCAAGCTCAGAGATGTTTCTCCTCACCGCCATGGCCTACGATCGTTATGTGGCAATATGCGACCCCTTACGTTATGCGGTCCTAATGAGGAGGGCGGTAAGCCTGCCGCTTGCCACCTGTGCCTGGTTGGGTGGGCTCCTCCATTCCACCTTTCACACCGCCTTCATTTTGAGGCTTTCCTTCTGTGGACCCAATCTAATGGACAACTTTTTCTGTGACGCCACCCCGCTGATTAAGTTGTCGTGTTCGGATGCGACGCTTGACGAAATCCTGCTGACCGTGACGCCGGGAATTCTGGGTCCCTCCTGCTTTACAATCGTCCTCCTTTCTTATGGTTACATCATAAGAAGCATCGTGAAAATCAAATCCGGAGAAGGCCGGCGGAAGACCTTTTCCACGTGTGCCTCACATTTAATAGTGATTTCCATATTCTACGGCACGGGGATCATCGTCTATCTCCAGCCCATGTCTGTCTACTCATCTGCCAATCGCTTCATTACCGTTTTCTATGCCGTCATCACGCCCATGTTAAATCCGATCATCTATACACTGAGGAACAAGGACGTCAAAGGGGCCGTGCAAAAGCTTCTGTTCCAGCAGACCATTGCACAATAAAGTGGCATAATAAGGACTTTCTGATTGGCTGTCAATGAATATAGGATAATTCAGACGTATATGACATAGGTGTAGATGAAGGTCATACGTCGATGATGTCACTACTTCATACAAGCTTTGTTGATCCACAAACAACATACACTATGTCCTTGCCTGAGAATCGCCCCTTACTGACGCATTTCACCCCGGTGACAATCATAGAGCCTTTCACTGGCACACAATGTTTCAGCGGTTGATGACGGGTTTGATCATTGGAGGGGTGCTGCTTGGTACAGATTGTATGATATGTGTGTTAGTCTGAAGAATACAACTTCCGTAATCATGGATTGGGTGAAAGGAAAGGGGAAAAGAGAAAAGGAAAGGGGAAAAGGAAAGGGGAAAAGGGGAAGGGGAAAAAAGGAAACCAACGGAAACCAACGGAAAGGGAAAAAGGGAAAGGAAAGGGAAAGTGGGAAAAAGGAAAGGAAAGGGAAAAAGTAAAGAAAAAAGAAAAGAGGAAAAGGGAAGGGGGGAAAGGAAAGGGGCAAAGGGGAAAAGGAAATCAGAAAAGGAAAGGGGGAAAGGGAAAGGGGGAAAAAGGAAAGGAAAAGGAAAAAAAGAAAGCAACGGAAAGGGAAGAGGGGGAAAGAAGAAGTGAAAGGGGAAAAAAAAGAAAAGGCAAGGGAAAGTGGAAAAAAGGAAAGGAAATGGCAAAGGGGAAAAAGGAAAAGGAAAAAGGGAAAAAAAGGTAAGGAAATATGAAAGGGGAAAAAAGGAAAAGAAAAGGGAAAGGAAAAAAGGAAATGGAAAAAGGGAAGGGGGTAAGGAAAGGGTAAAAGGGAAGGGGGAAAGGGGCAAAGGGGAAAAGAAAATCGGAAAAGAACAAGGGGAAAAGAGAAAAGGGGAAAAAATGAAAAGAAAAAGGGAAGAAAAGGAAAGCAACGGAAAGGGAAAAAGGAAAAGAACAAATAAAAGGGGGAAGAAAAAAAGGAAAGGGGAAGTGGAAAAAAGGAAAGGAAACGGCAAAGGGCAAAGGGGAAAGGAAAAAAAAGGAAAGGAAAAGGAAAGGGGGAAAAATGAAAGGAAAAGGAAAAAAGGAAAGGAAAGGAAATGGCAAAGTAGAAAGGGAAAGAAAAAAGAAAGAGGGGAAAAGGAAAGAGGAAAAAGGGAAAGGAACAGGAAAAGGGAAAAAGGAAAGGAATAGAAAAATGGAGGGGAAAAGGAAAATGGAAAAAGGAAAGGAAAGGAAAAAGGGAAAGCAAAAATCAAAAAGGAAAGAGAAAGGGAAAATTAAAGGGAAAAAAAAGGAAAGGAAATGGGAAAAGAAAAATGTAAGGAAAAGGGAAGGGAAAGGAAGGTAAAATGGGAAGAGAAGGGAAATGAAGGAAAGAGGAAAGGGGGGAACGTAAAGAAAGGAAAGGAATGAGAATGAAGATAGGGAGGCAGAAAAGGGAAATAAAGAGGAATGAAGAGACAAAGGAAAAGGAGAGAGGAAACCAGAAAGGGGGAAAAGGAAGGAAGGAAGAAAGGAAAAGGAGAGTAAAAGGAAGAAGAGGAGCGAAAGAAAAAAAGAGAAGTAAAGAAGAAACCCAACAACAAAGTCCAATCAATTAGCCAACAACAGAAAAGTCGCCACCAGATAAAGTATCAAGTTTCAAATTGCTATATAGTTGCACAACAAATATTTTCTTTCTTTTTTTCCAGTTCATTTTATTTTTTTTAAAACTAAAACATTTTTTTTTTTAATATTTATACACAATGGCTAATGTTTTTTTTTTTTTATAAAACAGAAAATAAATGTTATCTTTTTGAAATTCTTCAAGGTGTTAGATTAAAGAAACCCAAATGTGCGCAGAGGAGACTCCGAGGCTCCCGTGTAAATACAGATAAGATCTATAAACTGTTATTATCTCTATTGCAGAATGAAGGATAAACTACGAGGGGCCGCAATATTCTCCATTTTTCATTCCGTGCCGCTCCCTAAACTTTACATTATCCTCCTAAAAAAAGAAAAAACGTCACTTTGTGGGAAGATGGCAGGTGAGGGTCCAGGGGGCACCACATGGGGTCACGACACATTACAGAGCAGCAGAGAAAAAATAAAAGACGCTCTCATTGGCTGTTGTCAGCGTCGTCGCCTTTCTTCGCACCAGTCGTAACAATTTCATAGACCGACGATACTTCCAATTCCTTTTTTCTTTTTATCAAAATTGTAATACAAAAGAAAAACATAAATCTGTGGTTTCGATCGATCACAAAGAAATGGCCCAATAAAAAACCCGGTGGAATAATTTAATTTGCCTTTGAAATTCCCATCGATTTTTTTTTTTTATCCGTTTGCATTTCGATTTTCCAATAAACTTCATCAAAGCTTCCAATGTATTTCCAAACTTCAAATTAACAATCGACGGATTTCTGGCGGTGATGGAACTCCGGGGATCGCTTCTCTTCTGGGGAACGCTTGTGATCACGCGTGAGATTCCCAGGAGGTGGAAAGTGGTTGGAATCTCCTGGAAATTGTCCCGTGTGTGGTGACCAGCTCAGGGCCTTTGTCCTTTTTATGGCACTGTGAAGATATCTGATACAATGTAACTTTCTGCGCTGATCAAATCATTGGTTTTGAGGGAGATGAAGAGACAGGAACCGCGATTTTCTGCTCCGTACGGTGTGAAGTCACAATCGGAATGGCTGAAAGAGAAATTAGGAACAATGCTGTAAATCTGTCACTGACAATACGATGCTGAAACAAAGGGCCAGATTCACAGAAGAAGTACGCCGGTATATCTACATATACGCCGGCATACTTTAAAATTTCCCGCGTCGTATCTTTAGTTTGAATCCTCAAACCAAGATACAATGGCTTCTGGCTTCGATCCGACGGGCGTACGCCTTCGCACGCTTTCGGATCGTAGGTGCAATACTTTGGCGCCCGCTGGGTGGAGTTTGCGTCGGTTTCCGCATTGGGTATGCTAATTAGCTTTTTCTGTCGATCCACGAAGGTACGCGCGGCCGTCGCATTCTCTTACGTAGTCTGCTTTTCCCGCCGTATAGTTAAAGATGCTATTTTGCAGCGTATAGATAGACTTGCCATGTTAAAGTATGGCCGTCGTTCCCGCATCTAATTTTAATTATTTTTTTAAGTCGTCCGTGAATAGGAAAGGACGTAATTCACATCGAAGTTCAAAAAATTGACGTCGGTGCGACGTCATTTCGCGCAAAGCACGGCGGGAAATTTCAATACGGAGCATGCGCAGTTCAATCGGCGCGGGGACGCGCTTCATTTAAATGAATCACACCCCCTACCCGCCCAATTTGAAATACGCGCCGAGAGATACACTACGCCACCGTAACTTACGGCGTTAAATCTTCCTGGTTTCAACTTAGAGCCAGGTAAGATACGGCGGCGTAGCGTATCTCTGATACGCTGCGCCAGGGCAATTCTATGTGAATCTGGCCCAAAGTACACGTCTCTGGACTGAGCAATGCCCCCCCCCCTCTCCCGCCACCATCCAGTGCTTCTCCGGGCTCTCCCGTGCCATCGGAGGCCCAGAGAACGAATCGGCCGGCGCCGGATGACAAGGATAGAGATCAGTGGCGATCCATCCATTGAGAAGCGGGGGGGGGGGTGTTCTGCTGTCGGAAATGACATCTTACATTAAAGCGAGAAGCTGGGGGTGCTGACTTCTTACCTCTTCTCCCATGCAGCCAGCGAGTTGAGAAGCGGGGTGAGGGGCTGAAAATGGAAAATGACTTCTTACCAGGCGGGGCCTCTAGTAATTTTGGGGGGCCCTCCGCAGCTGCGCCGCCGTAACTATGCGCGCCCCTACCAGAATCTAGCCCATTATTTTTTACACGTAGGAGAGGAGTGTCAGAATTGGCCCGGTATGGAAGTGGTGATGAGTTGGTGGAACATTGGACCCAAGAATGGATGAAACCAAGCTTGAAATCCAACTCTTCGGGACTAAAATCCAACGCGTTTCAAGGGCTTATATGTTGGTAGTTATTGGAGATAACACTGGACAACAATTGCAAAAATAGAAGAACGGGATGGCACTGGGTTGAGTCACGGGGTCCAGTTCTCAATATATAAGTCCTGATGATGGGGGGGGGGGGTTCTAAGTCCTCAAAACACTCTGGATTTCTCATCCGACCTCTTGTCAGAATATAAAACTTTGCTGGACTCTAGATTTGGGGTCTTCTCATCTTTTGTGTCCCCCTACAGGAAACATGCCGACAAGAAGTCTACAATTATTAGTATATATCCTGTATAACAGGTTCCTTTGGGGTGGGTGTCGCCTCATGTTCACAACTCCTCGGGGGCGGGGTTGTTTTGTTATCCTCTGTACCAAAATCCTTTAAAGTTCCGGAACATTTACACCTGAGTGATTTGTGTCTTTTTTTTAATATCATTATCTATACAATCATAATATACTGAACACATTACTCACCTCCGTAGTGGAAATATTTGATCCCCCGCAGCCAAGGAGTCGGCGTGAAAAGAAGTTTTGTTATTTAATAACTGACCTGTAAAACAGAAATGAGAAGATTATTTTGCTGTCTTGTCTTTATGCATTTTGTAGCGGAGCTATACTCACCTCACCTCCAGCGGCGCAGTGTCCGTGAGCACCAACGCCGGCCGCTGACATCTTCAACTGGCCTTCTTATGGGATTCCATCTTTAGCCATTTTGATTGGCTGGGCTGGGATGATGTCACTCCATAAATCCTGAATAATAACCAAAGTTTAACAAGTACTGTGACCAGGGCTTTTTTTCAGCTGGAACTTGGTGGAGCCACCTCTGGTTCAGGTAGCACATCCCTAAACTCTGCACATAGAGCACCCCTAAACTCTGTACTATGTACCAAGCACACCCCAGAACTCTGCACATAGCGCACCCCCAAGCTCTGTACTATGTACCAAGCGCACCCCGGAACTCTGCACATAGCGCACCCCTAAGTTCTGTACTATGTACCAAGCGCACCCCGGAACTCTGCACATAGCGCACCCCTAAGTTCTGTACTATGTACCAAGCGCACCCTGGAAAACTCTGCACAAAGCGCATCCGTAAACTCTGTACTATGTACCAAGCGACCCCAGTGCTCTGCATGCAGCGCACCCCTAAACTCTGTACTATGTACCAAGCGCACCCCAAACTCTGCACATAGCACATCCCTGAACTCTGTACTATGTACCAAGCATACTCCGGAACTCTGCACATAGCGCACCCCAAATCTCTGTACTATGTACCAAGCGCACCCTGGAATGCTGCACTTAGCGCACCCCGGAACACTGCACATAGCACACCCCTAAACTCTGTACTATGTACCAACCCCCCCCCCCCGGAACTCTGCACGTAGTGCACCCCTAAACTCTGTACTATGTACCAAGCGCACCCCAGAACTCTGCACATAGCACATCCCTGAACTCTGTATTATGTACCAAGCACACTCCGGAACTCTGCATATAGCGCACCCCTAAACTCTGTACTATGTACCAAGCACACCCCAGAACTCTGCACATATCGCACCCCTCATCTCTGTACTATGTACCAAGTGCGCCCAAGAACTCTGCACATAGCAAACCCCTAATCTCTGTACTATGTACCAAGCGCACCCCGGAACTCTGCACATAGCGCACCCCTGGGAGGAGGGGGGTTTTGGGAGGTTGTGGTTGAGTTCCTTCACCTATTTTCTGAGAAAAAAGCCCTGACTGTGACCTACCAATGACCCCACTGGTGTGGTTTGTGGGTGAATGTTGGTCTTCTACCAATAAAGACAAGCGGAATGACCGATCCACCCTGAAAATGGTGAAACCGACTCCATCTTTTATCGTCACCGTTATTTTTTCACCGTCTTTCTTGAGAAACCTGGAAAGAGATAAAAATAAAATCAGGAGCTGTAGAGGTGCTTTGGATGCCCCCCTCCCCCAAAATGGCCCGAATATATTTTTCCTGATAAAAATAGCTATTTGGGTGTCTCTGCCCCCCCCCCCAACCTGCCAGGAATGATGACGTACGTTTTTGATCATGTATTTGGCTCCTCCTCCTTCCCAATGGGTGTGCAGAGCCGGGGGGGGGAGAAAGACTTACCTCCCATGATGAAGAGGTAAGGATTTAGGCCCCCGGTGCCCAACCTGAACATGTGACCCGTTGGGCACTTTTTGCTTTTGCCTCAGGGCCCCTGCAGACACTAATCTGTTTCTCCTAATGCTAAGGGAGAAGGGGAAGAAGGAGTTAATTAGGGCTGATTAGAGTTAGAGACGGGAGGTGGACATGGCAGCCCCCAATGATCTCCCAGTACAGGGATCCTCCCATTGGCCCCATTTGCCGGACGGAGGGCCTCTTCTCATTCTCTTACCCGTCTAGTTCAAAAGAAGAATTCCAGTTATAGGCTTTCAGCTCCGAGCCCCGCGTCACCGCCACCTTGTCTTCCCCGATTTCCACCTTCAGCCCCAGCTTAGTGTTCAGTAAACCAAATGTCCCGAAACTCTGGTCACCCATCGGCCTGCCGTTCAGCGTGACACCTGCAGGGGGCAGAAGTACAGTGCTGTGTAAACTGGCACCATGACATACAGTGTAAGAAAACTGCCTGAAAAAAAGGCTCAGCTGGTCATCGAGGAGGAGAGGGGGAAATCTTCAGGCCGAGCTGAGCCGCTGCTGTGTGTCCATTCAGACACAAAGCCGTGGTTTGTCCCTGCCCCCCTCTCCTCATTGGCTCACTGACTTCGATTGAAAGCAGCGGGAGCCAATGGCATCCGCTGTGTGTCTCAGCCAATCAAGAGGGAATTTGGTGAAACAAAAACTCCCATTCACATGTATCCCTTCTGGTCAGTCTTTACTTCTCAGAAGAGCCCAACAGGCGTCCTACCAGGATACAAGCCTATGTCCTCCAGTGTATACCACCCCCACCTCTAACTATGGGGGAGGGGGAACAACTCACCTGAGGTGGCGTCATGTATTAATGTGATATAAACGTCATCAGCCTGAGAGACTTGAATGCAAATCTGTTCAGAGGCTTTGGGCTGCTTCAGAAGAACGTGGAAAACTTCACAATCATCTGCCAATAAGAAAACATCTACTTTAGACGTCAGATAATTAAAAGGTGAGGAATACAGACCTCCTTCCTCCTGATGAAGACCCCTCTAGTGATAAAAAGATCAATATTATATTATATTGCATATCCAGGTCACGGCACCAACATGTTGTAAATATTTACAACATAGTGGAATCAGGACCCCCTTCCTCCTGCTGGTGACCCCTCTAGTCATATAAAGATCTATATAGAGGAATCGTGACGTCCTTCCTCCTGCTGGTGACCCCTCTAGTGATATAAAGATATATATAGAGGGATCAGGACCTCCTTCCTCCTGATGAAGACCCCTCTAGTGATATAAAGATCTATATAGAGGAATCAGCACCTCCTTCCTCCTGATGAAGACCCCTCTAGTCATATAAAGATCTATATAGAGGAATCAGGACCTCCTTCCTCCTGATGAAGACCCCTCTAGTAATATAAAGATCTATATAGAGGAGTCAGGACCTCCTTCCTCCTGCTGGTGACCCCTCTAGTGATATAAAGATCTATATAGAGGAATCAGGACCTCCTTCCTCCTGATGAAGACCCCCCTAGTGATATAAAGATCTATATAGAGGAATAAGGACCTCCTTCCTCCTGATGAAGACCCCTCTAGTGATATAAAGATCTATATAGAGCAGGGGTGGGCAATTATTTTTTCGATGGGGCCACATGAGAAACTAAAAATATTTTGGAGGGCCGGGCCAAAAGGCTAAACTCAATACTGCATAAAACCAATTGTATTTCTTTATAAAAAGCAGTAAATATCATTGTTGGACAACTGGTACGAGTACTTGTTATAGTTAGCCAGGGCCGGAGTGGGACTCATTTTCAGCCCTGGAGTTTCATGCCTTAGACCAGCCCACTTTTGTTCACGACATTACGTTTAGGAGTGCGTTACGTACAGAGTGCGTGGTTCAGGAGTGCATTACGTACAGAGTGCGTGGTTCAGGAGTGCGTTACGTACAGAGTGCGTGGTTCAGGAGTGCGTTACATACAGAGTGCGTGGTTCAGGAGTGCGTTACGTACAGAGTGCGTGGTTCAGGAGTGCGTTACGTACAGAGTGCGTGGTTCAGGAGTGCGTTACGTACAGAGTGCGTGGTTCAGGATTGCCTTACATGCAGAGTGAAGGGTTCAGGTTTGCTTATGTACAGCATGGAGGTGTGCATAAATCACAGGCCAGTTTATAACTTCCCTGTACCAAGCTCTGTCCCCAAATTTCTGCCCCCCCCCCCCCCCCCAGTGCAGAGCGCCCCTCTCTCTCTTTTCCCGACCTTTCTCCTCCTCCCTGTCTAGTGCACAGCAGAAGAGAAGGACTGTACCTTACCTTACCCCATGTCAGGCTGCCGGCGCAGGCTTCGGGAGATGCTGGAGTGTGCATACCCCGTCCAGGGGCGTTGCTAGGTGGCAATGTCCTACATACACTGACACATCAGGAGGCTTAGCAGCCGAGGAGGAGAGAAGGAGAGGAGAGCCGCTGAGCAGGGAGCAGGGATTTGGCGTGGCGAGAGTGAGAGAGGGGGGGGTCAGAGTGAGAGAGGGGGGGGGGGTCAGAGTGAGAGAGGGGGGGGTCAGAGTGAGAGAGGGGGGGTCAGAGTGAGAGAGGGGGGTCATAGTAAGAGAGGGGGGTCAGAGTAAGAGAGGGGGGGAGTCAGAGTGAGAGAGGGGGGTTCAGACTGAGAGAGGGGGGGTCAGACTGAGAGAGGGGGGTCAGACTGAGAGAGGGGGGGGGGGTCAGACTGAGAGGGGGGGGGTCAGAGTGAGAGAGGGGGGGTCAGACTGAGAGGGGGGGTCAGAGTGAGAGAGGGGGGGGGGTCAGACTGAGAGGGGGGGTCAGAGTGAGAGAGGGGGGGTCAGAGTGAGAGAGGGGGGGTCAGACTGAGAGGGGGGGTCAGAGTGAGAGAGGGGGGGTCAGACTGAGAGGGGGGGTCAGAGTGAGAGAGGGGGGGGGGGGTCAGACTGAGAGGGGGGGTCAGAGTGAGAGAGGGGGGGGTCAGAGTGAGAGAGGGGGGGTCAGAGTGAGAGTCAAAGAGAGAGGGGGGTCACAGGCAGAGAGAGGGAGCAGGGTCTGGTCAGTGAACATGCTCACTGGTTCATTCAGCAGTCAGTGTGGATGTTTGTTTTTAATCTTCCCGCCCACCTCCCCTTCTTCACCGACGAGCACACAGGAGGGACGGGACTCAGGAGAAGTGAAACACTCACACTGAAGCTCAAGCTGTTTGGGACTTGGGAGATTGGATGGAGCACACATGAGGGGCGGGACTTGGGAGAACGGAGAGTGATTGGTGGACACTGGACAGTGAGTACACATAGCAGAGCGCCCTGCTGGAGCTGATTTCTGAAGACATATAGAGCAGAGAGCTGCACGAGGGGGGGCTTTTCTTGTTCTGCACCACGGTCCCTGCTCGGCACTCGGGGCTCGTAATAGAACACTACATGTCTGAGCGAACTCCTAACGACGCACCTGACCCCGCCCCTCCTTCTCTGACGCCCGCATTAAGCGGCCGGTGATTGGCCAGACTGGGTGCATGTCATACCAGAGGCGGAGCCTTCGCCTCTGGTATGACATGCACCCGGTCTGGCCAATCACCGGCCGTTTAATACGGGCGTCAGTCGCTCCCTCCCCCTGGCCAAGTACGTGTACGCCCCATGTATGTAGCGTAAGTGCAACGCTACAGGCCGCCGCGCCGGGGGCTAAATTTATAAGGGAGCCGGAAGCCGGCCCGCAACCCGACCAGCCGGCGCCAGCTACTACATTGCCGTAACTAGCGCTCCGCCCGGGGGCCGGATTAAAAGGTCCGCCGGGCCGTATACGGCCCGCGGGCCGTAGTTTGCCCAGGTCTGATATAGAGGAATCAGGACCTCCTTCCTCCTGATGAAGACCCCTCTAGTGATATAAAGATCTATATAGAGGAATCAGGACCTCCTTCCTCCTGATGAAGACCCCCCTAGTGATATAAAGATCTATATATAGGAATCAGGGCCTCCTTCCTCCTCCTGATGAAGAACCCTCTAGTGCAGACCTGGGCAAACTACGGCCCGCGGGCCGTATACGGCCCGGCGGACCTTTTAATCCGGCCCCCGGGCGGAGCGCTAGTTACGGCAATGTAGTAGCTGGCGCCGGCTGGTCGGGTTGCGGGCCGGCTTCCGGCTCCCTTATAAATTTAGCCCCCGGCGCGGCGGCCTGTAGCGTTGCACTTACGCTACATACATGGGGCGTACACGTACTTGGCCAGGGGGAGGGAGCGACTGACGCCCGTATTAAACGGCCGGTGATTGGCCAGACCGGGTGCATGTCATACCAGAGGCGAAGGCTCCGCCTCTGGTATGAAATGCACCCAGTCTGGCCAATCACCGGCCGCTTAATGCGGGCGTCAGAGAAGGAGGGGCGGGGTCAGGTGCGTCGTTAGGAGTTCGCTCAGACATGTAGTGTTCTATTACGAGCCCCGAGTGCCGAGCAGGGACCGTGGTGCAGAACAAGAAAAGCCCCCCCTCGTGCAGCTCTCTGCTCTATATGTCTTCAGAAATCAGCTCCAGCAGGGCGCTCTGCTATGTGTACTCACTGTCCAGTGTCCACCAATCACTCTCCGTTCTCCCAAGTCCCGCCCCTCATGTGTGCTCCATCCAATCTCCCAAGTCCCAAACAGCTTGAGCTTCAGTGTGAGTGTTTCACTTCTCCTGAGTCCCGTCCCTCCTGTGTGCTCGTCGGTGAAGAAGGGGAGGTGGGCGGGAAGATTAAAAACAAACATCCACACTGACTGCTGAATGAACCAGTGAGCATGTTCACTGACCAGTCCCTGCTCCCTCTCTCTGCCTGTGACCCCCCTCTCTCTTTGACTCTCACTCTGACCCCCCCTCTCTCACTCTGACCCCCCCTCTCTCACTCTGACCCCCCCTCTCTCACTCTGACCCCCCCTCTCAGTCTGACCCCCCCCCTCTCTCACTCTGACCCCCCCTCTCAGTCTGACCCCCCCTCTCTCACTCTGACCCCCCCCCTCTCAGTCTGACCCCCCCCCCTCTCTCAGTCTGACCCCCCTCTCTCAGTCTGACCCCCCCTCTCTCAGTCTGAACCCCCCTCTCTCACTCTGACTCCCCCCCTCTCTTACTCTGACCCCCCTCTCTTACTATGACCCCCTCTCTCACTCTGACCCCCCCTCTCTCACTCTGACCCCCCCTCTCTCACTCTGACCCCCCCCTCTCTCACTCTGACCCCCCCCCTCTCTCACTCTGACCCCCCCCTCTCTCACTCTCGCCACGCCAAATCCCTGCTCCCTGCTCAGCGGCTCTCCTCTCCTTCTCTCCTCCTCGGCTGCTAAGCCTCCTGATGTGTCAGTGTATGTAGGACATTGCCACCTAGCAACGCCCCTGGACGGGGTATGCACACTCCAGCATCTCCCGAAGCCTGCGCCGGCAGCCTGACATGGGGTAAGGTAAGGTACAGTCCTTCTCTTCTGCTGTGCACTAGACAGGGAGGAGGAGAAAGGTCGGGAAAAGAGAGAGAGGGGCGCTCTGCACTGTGGGGGGGGGGCAGAAATTTGGGGACAGAGCTTGGTACAGGGAAGTTATAAACTGGCCTGTGATTTATGCACACCTCCATGCTGTACATAAGCAAACCTGAACCCTTCACTCTGCATGTAAGGCAATCCTGAACCACGCACTCTGTACGTAACGCACTCCTGAACCACGCACTCTGTACGTAACGCACTCCTGAACCACGCACTCTGTACGTAACGCACTCCTGAACCACGCACTCTGTACGTAACGCACTCCTGAACCACGCACTCTGTACGTAATGCACTCCTGAACCACGCACTCTGTACGTAACGCACTCCTAAACGTAATGTCGTGAACAAAAGTGGGCTGGTCTAAGGCATGAAACTCCAGGGCTGAAAATGAGTCCCACTCCGGCCCTGGCTAACTATAACAAGTACTCGTACCAGTTGTCCAACAATGATATTTACTGCTTTTTATAAAGAAATACAATTGGTTTTATGCAGTATTGAGTTTAGCCTTTTGGCCCGGCCCTCCAAAATATTTTTAGTTTCTCATGTGGCCCCATCGAAAAAATAATTGCCCACCCCTGCTCTAGTGATATAAATATCTATATAGAGGAATCAGGACCTCCTTCCTCCTGCTGGTGACCCCTCTAGTGATATAAAGATCTATATAGAGGAATCAGGACCTCCTTCCTCCTGCTGGTGACCCCTCTAGTCATATAAAGATCTATATAGAGAAATTAGGACCTCCTTCCTCCTGATGAAGACCCTTCTAGTAATATAAAGATCTATATAGAGGAATCGGGACCTACTTCCTCCTGATGAAGGCCCCTCTATAAAGATCTATATAGAGGAATTGGGACCTTCTTTCTCCTTATGATGACCCCTCTAGTGATATAAAGATCTATATAGAGGAATCGGGACCTCCTTCCCCCTGATGAAGACCCCTCTAGTCATATAAAGATCTATATAGAGCAATCAGGACCTCCTTCCTCCTGATGAAGACCCCTCTAGTAATATAAAGATCTATATAGAGGAATCAGGACCTCCTTCCTCCTGATGAAGACCCCTCTAGTGATATAAAGATCTATATAGAGGAATCGGGACCTCCTTCCCCCTGATGAAGACCCCTCTTGTAATATAAAGATCTATATAGAGGAATCAGGACCTCCCTCTCCTGATGAAGACCCCTCTAGTGATATAAAGATCTATATAGAGGAATCAGGACCTCCCTCTCCTGATGAAGATCCCTCTAGTGATATAAAGATCTATATAGAGGAATCGGGACCTCCTTCCTCCTGGTGAAGACCCCTCTAGTGATATAAAGATCTATAGAGAGGAATCAGGACCTCCTTCCTCCTGATAGTGACCCCTCTAGTGATATAAAGATCTATAGAGAGGAATCGGGACCTCCTTCCTCCTGATAGTGACCCCTCTAGTGATATAAAGATCTATATAGAGGAATCAGGACCTCCTTCCTCCTGCTTTTAGTGATGCACCCCGGAATTCCAGGCCACACTGTTCCAAAATAAGCACCCCCAAATATTTTCTAGTTCTGTTCAACACTGTAGCCCAAATATTGTTCTATTAAACTAAACCCAAGCACTAACTCGTGTTCTACCTTGTCTTGCACTGGAAATCTTTTCTCCAATAGCAAGCAACCTTGCACCGAAAACATCCCAACATCACCAAGACCAGGGACACTTAGACCAGCCAGTGACGGTTCATCGCAATAACAAACCTGATCCCATGAGAAGTGCTCACCAAACCAAGCAAGGTAACAAAAGCCTTGTGTACATACAAACGCCCCAATATGTGAGCGCTGAGCATACCTTGGGTAGAAGCCGTTATCAGCGTTGGTTGGACAGGAGCCAAATCCTCTGGAAAACATTTTTGAGATCAAATGATACATTAAAATAATTTCTACCTCAAGTTTCTTGTGATATAAGATACTTTAGAGCCCTGGTGCCCGATATGTGGCCCTTGGTACTTGTTATGTGGCCCTTGAACCCCAGTGGCGGCTGTCTCGTCTCCTCCCCGCATCAGACAACCCCCCTGGGAAGCGCTTTTCCAAGGGGGTTACCTTGCGGGCACGCTCCCGAGTCCATAGACACGTCGCCATTCACAAACACGTCGGGGCGCCGTAATTTCGCGCAAAGCACGGCGGGAAATTTCCAAACGGAGCATGCGCAGAACGTTCGGCGCGGGAACGCGCCTAATTTAAATGGTACACGCCCCATTTGAATAAGGCGGGCTTGTGCCGGACGGCTTTACGTTACACCGCCGTAAGTTTACACGCAAGTGCTTGGTGAATCAGGCACTCGCGCTGAAAACTTGCGGCGGTGTAACGTAAAGACGTTACGCCGCCGCATTTGTACCTGAATCTGGCCCTAAGTATTTCCTAGATTTTCCAAGCATTTCCGAACGGCTCCAAACAGCGCCGATCGGCTGCGATTGGCACCGGAGGCCCCCCCCCCTTCCCACTTTGGTAATTTTGCATCGAAATTAATTTTGCCAAAATCGCTCTGCTCATCTCTACCAGAGACGGCAAGAATGGGTTACGACGGTCTTTTGCTGGTTGTCTACGTAATGGTTCCTTATTAGTCATTTTAGGTCCTTCTAACAGCAAATCAGACCGATAATTCACCGAATGCCATGACCGGCCCACAGACCACCCACCGGAGGGGACCCCAGTCTGTATGCCGGTCTTACCTGGGTCAGTACGAATGTATTTTATGGAGGCTTCTTCTGTAAAAGAGAAAAGGAGCGTTATTACGGCGCTTTACACACACGCAATGGTGACATTTTACCAACACGGCAAACGCATGAGACGCGACTCGGTGAGGCGCATTTATAGTCGTCATTCACAATAATGAGCTTTTCAATAATGACTCGCCAATCCGATGATCAAATCTGGGGGAGCAAATGAGCCTCAGAGATTTATTTATTTATTTTTCGTACTGCCACCAGTCAGTGTCCCTGATCACCACCGCGCCCGCTATATGATGACGCCGTACTGCTCCGGTGACAGAATGTATTTTTTTTTTCTTAACCACTTAAGCCCCGGACCTTGCAAGGACCTTGCCCCTTTTTGCGATTCGGCACTGCATCTCTTTAACTGACAATTGCGCGGTCGTGCGACGCGGCTCCCAAACAAAATTGGCGTCCTTTTTTCCCCACAAATAGAGATTTCTTTTGGTGGTATTTGATCACCTCTGCGGTTTTTATTTTTTGCGCTATAAACAAAAATAGAGCGACAATTTTGAAAGAAATGCAATATTTTTTACTTTTTGCTATAATAAAAATCCCAAAAAAGATATAAAAAAAAAAATTTTCCTCAGTTTAGGCCGATACGTATTCTTCTACCTATTTTTGTTAAGAAAATCGTAATAAGCGTTTATCGATTGGTTTGCACAACATTTATAGGGGCAGATCCTCAAAGAAATTACGCGGCGTATCTCTTGATACGCCGCGTAATTTAAAATTTTGCGCGTCGTATCTTTGTTTTGGTATCCCCAAAACAAGATACGACGGCATCTGTGTTAGATCCGACAGGCGTGCGTCTTCGTGCGCCATCGGATCTTAGATGCAATCGTCGTAATCCACATAATCCTATTTCCGACGATCCACGAACGGCCGTTGCATTTTTTTACGTTGTTTCCGTTCGGCTTTTTCCGGCGTATAGTTAAAGCTGCTATATGGTGGCGTACTCAATGTTAAGTATGGCTGTCGTTCCCGCGTCTAATTTTGAAAATTTTACGTCGTTTGCGTAAGTCGTCCGTGAATGGGGCTGGACGCCATTTACGTTGAAAACAATGACGTCCTTTGCGACGTCATTTAGCGCAATGCGCGGCGGGAAATTTTAGGGACGGCGCATGCGCAGTTCGTTCGGCGCGAGGACGCGCTTCATTTAAATGAAACACGCCCCCTACCCGCCCAATTTGAAATCCGCCGCGAGAGATACACTACACCGCCGTAACTTACGGCGCAAATTCATTGAGGATTCAAACCAAAGCCAGGTAAGTTACAGCGACGTAGCGTATCTCACATCTGCGCCGGGCGCAGCGGAGGTACGTGGATCTACCCCATAGCGTTTACAAAAATGAAGGACTAATGAAGGACTAATGAAGGGCTAATGAAGGACCAATGAGGGGCTAATGAAGGACCAATGAGGGGCTAATGAAGGACCAATGAGGGGCTAATGAAGGACCAATGAGGGGCTAATGAAGGACCAATGAGGGGCTAATGAAGGGCTAATGAATGGTTAATGAATGGCTAATGAAGGGCTAATGAAGGGCTAATGAATGGCTAATGAAGGGCTAATGAAGGGCTAATGAAGGGCTAATGAAGGGCTAATGAATGGCTAATGAAGGGCTAATGAATGGCTAATGAAGGGCTAATGAAGGGCTAATGAAGGGCTAATGAATGGCTAATGAATGGCTAATGAAGGGCTAATGAATGGCTAATGAAGGGCTAATGAATGGCTAATGAAGGGCTAATGAAGGGCTAATGAATGGCTAATGAATGGCTAATGAAGGGCTAATGAAGGGCTAATGAATGGCTAATGAAGGGCTAATGAAGGGCTAATGAATGGCTTATGAAGGGCTAATGAAGGGCTAATGAACGGCTAATGAATGGCTAATGAAGAGCTAATGAAGGGCTAATGAAGGGCTAACGAATGGCTAATGAAGGGCTAATGAAGGACCAATGAGGGGCTAATGAATGGCTAATGAAGGGATAATGAAGGGATAATGAAGGGCTAATGAATGGCTAATGAAGGGCTAATGAAGAGCTAATGAAGGGCTAACGAATGGCTAATGAAGGGCTAATGAAGGACCAATGAGGGGCTAATGAAGGGCTAATGAAGGGCTAATGAAGGGATAATGAAGGGCTAATGAATGGCTAATGAAGGGCTAATGAATGGCTAATGAAGGGCTAATGAATGACTAATGAAGGGCTAATGAGGGGCTAATGAAGGACCAATGAGGGGCTAATGAAGGACCAATGAGGGGCTAATGAAGGACCAATGAGGGGCTAATGAAGGACCAATGAGGGGCTAATGAAGGGCTAATGAAGAACCAATAAGGGGCTAATGAAGGGCTAATGAATGGCTAATGAAGGGCTAATGAATGGCTAATGAAGGGCTAATGAAGGGCTAATGAAGGACCAATGAGGGGCTAATGAAGGACCAATGAGGGGCTAATGAAGGACCAATGAGGGGCTAATGAAGGACCAATGAGGGGCTAATGAAGGACCAATGAGGGGCTAATGAAGGGCTAATGAAGAACCAATAAGGGGCTAATGAAGGGCTAATGAATGGCTAATGAAGAGCTAATGAAGGGCTAATGAAGGGCTAATGAATGGCTAATGAAGGGCTAATGAAGGACCAATGAGGGGCTAATGAAGGGCTAATGAATGGCTAATGAAGGGCTAATGAAGGGCTAATGAAGGGCTAATGAAGGGCTAATGAAGGGATAATGAAGGGATAATGAAGGGCTAATGAAGGACCAATGAGGGGCTAATGAAGGGCTAATGAAGGACCAATGAGGGGCTAATGAAGGGAAAATAGCCAATCTCATCTAATCAGTTGAGCTTTATCTTTAGGAAAGGGAAATATAGTAAAAAAAAAACAATACTCACCTAAGGCGGAGTCATAATCCACTGAAAGAAAGAATGAAAGTTGTACAGGTTACAGAGAATACAGATATGGGGGGTGGGGTGGGGAGCACATCATGGGAGCTGCCATTGAAGACTTGTTTGTGAAGGGGCGGAGCTCTGGAGGGCACCGCCCCTATCCTTTATTAGGAAGGATAAGGGAAGGAAGTGTGTTAGGACTACAGAAATCTCCTCTCCCCTCCCCCAGGATATAGGGGGAGGGAGGAGTTCTATAGTCTCCAGGGAGGACAGGGAACAACGGATATAAGAGCAGCACAGGCAGAGAGCACAGGAAGTGCTCATAAGATTTCTGGCAGGATCCAAAGAGATAACGAATGAAATAAAATAAAAAAACCTCGGACTCACCGTAGTAATGGGAATCCATGTCTGCAAAGGAAACAAAGAGAGGCGATTTGTTAAGTTGCACGGCGAGCTGCAATTTCAACAAACACAGTTGCACACTTCTTTCAACGCGTTTCGTCCAGGTAGGACAGCCCACTGAAACGAATGGGCCGTCCTACCAGACAGGTGCATGAAAACACGCTCTTACAGTTCCAGATGGAGCCTAAGCGGCAGCCACACCCCCTTCCCTCACACCCCCCCCCCCCCGCCCCCCCCGGTGTCCCCGTAGTCAATTCCCCTCTTTTTACCAACTTTCTGATATCAGAGAATTATAATGAGAAATAAACTTACGCTGAACGTTGCTCGCTACATCTAAAAAAAACACAAAAAGGACAAAATTATTCCAACTTAGTAATACAGAGACCTCTACATCACACCCCCAATGTGGGAGGGGCATAGTCACAAACTTACTGCAGGAAATATCACCAGTATGGGAGGGGCAGAGACACAAACTACTGCAGGGAAACCTCCCCATTGTGGGAGGGGCAGAGGCACAAACTACTGCAGGGAAACCTCCCCATTGTGGGAGGGGCAGAGGCACAAACTACTGCAGGAAATCTCCCCATTGTGGGAGGGGCAGAGACACAAACTACTGCAGGAGATCTTACAATTGTGGGAGGGGCAGAGACACAAACTACTGCAGGAGATCTCACCATTGTGGGAGGGGCAGAGACACAAACTACTGCAGGGAAACCTCCCCATTGTGGGAGGGGCAGAGACACAAACTACTGGGGGAAATCTCCCCATTGTGGGAGGGGCAGAGACACAAACTACTGCAGGGAATCTCACCATTGTGGGAGGGGCAGAGACACAAACTACTGCAGGAAATCTCACCATTGTGGGAGGGGCAGAGACACAAACTACTGCAGGGAAACCTCCCCATTGTGGGAGGGGCAGACACAAACTACTGCAGGAGATCTCACCATTGTGGGAGGGGCAGAGACACAAACTACTGCAGGAAATCTCCCCATTGTGGGAGGGGCAGAGACACAAACTACTGCAGGGAATCTCACCATTGTGGGAGGGGCAGAGACACAAACTACTGCAGGGAATCTCCCCATTGTGGGAGGGGCAGAGGCACAAACTACTGCGGGAAATCTCCCCATTGTGGGAGGGGCAGAGACACAAACTACTGCAGGAAATCTCCCCATTGTGGGAGGGGCAGAGACACAAACTACTGCAGGGAATCTCACCATTGTGGGAGGGGCAGAGGCACAAACTACTGCGGGAAATCTCCCCATTGTGGGAGGGGCAGAGACACAAACTACTGCAGGAGATCTCCCCATTGTGGGAGGGGCAGAGACACAAACTACTGCAGGAAATCTCACCATTGTGGGAGGGGCAGAGACACAAACTACTGCAGGAGATCTCCCCATTGTGGGAGGGGCAGAGACACAAACTACTGCAGGAGATCTCACCATTGTGGGAGGGGCAGAGACACAAACTACTGGATGAGATCTCACCATTGTGGGAGGGGCAGAGACACAAACTACTGCAGGAGATCTCACCATTGTGGGAGGGGCAGAGACACAAACTACAGCAAGGAAAATTTCCCTTCATTTTGGAATACATTTTTTCTGTTTTGCCAATGGGATACATTCAGCAACATAAGAGGGGCTCAGTGTGAGGACAGACCCAGCCACCAGGGGGCGCTCTGTGCCGTGTGATCCAACACATCATACAACACCATCGCTATAAGATAAACTGCCGATACTTACCGTGAGAACCAGGAATGTCATCTACAAAGCCAACAGAAAAACAAAATATTAATCAATGAAAGGGCCAAACACACAAATGTATAGACACAGCGATCAGCCATAACAAGCACCGGGGGGAAAGAGACGTCCTCCATATTGGTGCCGCCCTCACATCAGAAAATATGTGCTTAATATTGAAATGCATCCCATCAGTGGAGGGGGGGGGGGGTGGGGACTTGGTTAAGATTTGTGAGAATTTAAACCACTTCAGCCCCGGAAGAATTTTCCCCCCTTCCTGACCAGAGCACTTTTTGCGATTCGGCACTGCGTCGCTTTAACTGACAATTGCGCGGTCGTGCGACGCGGCTCCCAAACAAAATTGACGTCCTTTTTTTTCCCACAAATAGAGATTTATTTTGATGGTATTTGATCACCTCTGCGGTTTTTATTACCCGCAAAAATATCTAAAAAAATAAAAATGTCCTCAGTTTAGGCCGATACGTATTCTTCTACATATATTTGATAAAAAAAAAAATTGCAATAAGCGTTTATTGATTGGTTTGCGCAAAAGTTAAAGCGTCTACAAAATAGGGGATCGTTTTATGGCATTTTTATTATATATTTTTTTATTAGTAATGGCGGCGATCTGCAATTTTTATCGTGACTGCGACATTGCGGCGGACACATCGGACACTTTTGATGCTATTTTGAGACCATTTTCATTTATACAGCGATCAGTGCTATAAAAATGCACTGATTACTGTGTAAATTACACTGGCAGGGAAGAGGTTGACCAGTAGGGGTCGAGGAAGGGGTTAAGTGTGTCCTAGGGAGTGATTCTAACTGTGTGGGGGTGTGGCTACAAGTGACAAGACGCTGATCACTGCTCCCGATCACAGGAAACAGACGATCAGTTTCCTGTCACAAGGCAGAACAGGGAAATGCCTTGATTACAAAGGCATCTTCCTGTTCTGCCGCTCCGTGACATGATCACGGGACACCAGCGGACATTGAGTCTGCAGTTCCTGCACGCACGGTCATGGAGCTCACGGCGGGAGCCATTCTGCCGACGTATATGTGCGTTACACGGTTGGCAAGTGGTTAATGGCCTTTTGGCAAACAATTTGGAGGAGTCACTCTGGGAAGTAATATAATATAACAAATACTAGATAGAGACATACCAAACTCATATTCGTCCTTCTCATCTGCAGGAAAACAAAATATTGGTAAGTTATTCATTTATATAGCTCTGACATATACCGCAGCGCTGTACAGAGATCACTGAGCCAGTCACATCAGTCTCTGGACCAGAGGAGCTTACACTCTAATGTCCCCTCCCCCCACAGTCACATCAGTCTCTGTACAGAGGAGCTTACACTCTAATGTCCCCTCCCCCCCCCACACATCACATCAGTCTCTGGACCAGAGGAGCTTACACTCTAATGTCCCCCCCCCCCCTCACAGTCACATCAGTCTCTGTACAGAGGAGCTTACACTCTAATGTCCCCTCTCCCCACAGTCACATCAGTCTCTGGACCAGAGGAGCTTACACTCTAATGTCCCCTCCCCTAACAGTCACATCAGTCTCTGTACAGAGGAGCTTACACTCTAATGTCCCCTCCCCCCCCACAGTCACATCAGTCTCTGTACAGAGGAGCTTACACTCTAATGTCCCCTCCCCCCCCACAGTCACATCAGTCTCTGTACAGAGGAGCTTACACTCTAATGTCCCCTCCCCCACATCACATCAGTCTCTGTACAGAGGAGCTTACACTCTAATGTCCCCTCCCCCACAGTCACATCAGTCTCTGTACAGAGGAGCTTACACTCTAATGTCTCCTCCCCCCCGCAGTCACATCAGTCTCTGTACAGAGGAGCTTACACTCTAATGTCCCCTCCCCCCCGCAGTCACATCAGTCTCTGTACAGAGGAGCTTACACTCTAATGTCCCCTCCCCCACATCACATCAGTCTCTGTACAGAGGAGCTTACACTCTAATGTCTCCTCCCCCCCCCGCAGTCACATCAGTCTCTGTACAGAGGAGCTTACACTCTAATGTCCCCTCCCCCCCGCAGTCACATCAGTCTCTGTACAGAGGAGCTTACACTCTAATGCCCCCTCCCCCCACAGTCACATCAGTCTCTGTACAGAAGAGCTTACACTCTAATGGTTCCTCTAGGTCCATGACATACACGTCACTTACCGTTCTCATTTGGTTTAGTGGCCACCAAATGCTTATTTGCCTCGTCCTCCTCTTCTGGTCTCGTCACCACCAGGGAGGTCAATGGGGTGACAAAATTATACTTCAGGGAGAGGTTGAGGGCTTTTTCTGTCACGTTCTTTTTCTCTTCCCCTTCCACTGATATTCTGTCGGAGGGAAATCACTTATTTGAGATTGTGACAAGGAAATATGGTGGTAACTTACCAAGTTTATCATATTCTACCTTTAGGCACCTTGTGCCCCTGTACCCCATAATATAATGTTGGGTATTTCTCAATGGGTCATCATGGCAGACCCGCCTACATCCCATAATGCAGCTCACACAACTACATCCCATAATATAATGTGGGTGCTTTCAAAAGGCCATGGCACTCCTGCCTACGATCCATACAGGCCCGTCGCTACAAGGCAAGCAAACCAAGCAATCGCCGAGCTCCTCTTCCTTCCTCCTGTCAGTCCGGACTCCGGCCGGGTATCGCGCGGTACAGGAGATTCAGTTTCCTGTTACCGGCCGGACTGACAGGAAGTGCACACTGAGTGCTCACTTCCTTTCTGTCCGGCTGGGAACAGGAAACTGAATCTCCTGCCGTGCGGTAAGGACCCGGTAGGGAGGGGGGCCCGGGGGGAGTAAAAAACACATAGGGAGGGGGAGTAAAAAAAAACATGGGAAAAGAACATAGGGAGGGGGGAGGAGGGGAGTAAGAAGAACACAGAGAGGGGGAGGGGGGAGTAAGAAGGACACAAGGAGGGAGGGAGGGGGGTAGTAAAAAGAACATGGGGGGAGTAAAAAAACATAGGGGGGGGAGTAAAAAAATGGGCTTTGCGTGTGTGTGTGTGCAGGGGGGGTTGGGGGGCCTCCATGTCCATTTTGCTTGGGGCCCCCAAATTTCTTCAAACCCATATTATGGGTAATCAAGGCCCGCTTATAGGCCAGTACAACTGGCCCTGTTGTACCCGGCCTGGCCTGCAGGGGGGGCCGGGCACCCTGAACAGAGAACGAATGCATGCAGAAAAAATAAATAAAAATAATTCCTCCAGCCATGACCGAACAACCCAGACAGTGCCACCCATGCCACCAATGCCATAATGTACTGCAGACAGTATAAGTGGCACTGTCTGCAGTGGTAAATATCACTTGAAGACAAACCTGCACTTTGTTTCAAGGTGGGGTCTAGGGAGGACCCAGGGGTGGGGCTGAAGAAGGGACCAGAGGCGGGACCAGGGGTGGGGCTAAAGGGGACCCAGTCGGGTCGGCTGTACAGGGCCCCATGATTTCAATCAGCGGTCCTGTGGGTAATGCATATTGTACATGCCAACCGTCCTGTATTTTCCGGGACAGTCCCGCATTTTGGTCATCCGTCCCACACATGCTATGTTCTGGGACCACAGCATCAACTATGAATTGTGGGAGGGGGGGTCAGGGCTGCGGGTGGCCAGTCCCCGCATATTTAAAGGTAGAATCTGGGCAGGTCCAGCCCTTAAAGTGGGCGTGGTGGGCATTTCACGCATATTTAGAAGCAGGATCTGGGCAAGGCCAACCCATAAACTGGGTGTGATTTGGGCGCGTCCCCCCAGAAAGTGGGCGGTTGAAATGCAGACCATGGGTGGGTTAACAGTGTCCCAGGATCCAGGACCATAAGAGGTCAAGCTGCACCCTGGTCTCATATAAAAGTTAATGAGCTGTAAATCACCAAACTCTATGAGTGAGTGGACACCGGTTTTTCCTGGAGAAACCTTTTTGGGTTTCTTTTTCCTTCATCCGGAATGTGGATCACTTACTGTCTGGTCAGTAGTTGCTCTATGGTGAGATACGCCCACAACCTCTCTATGAAATCTCCGAATACATAATGCTGTTCTTTCTCCACCTCTTCCTCTTCTTTGATATTTGTCTTCAGTTTTACAGAAAATGGCTCCGACACCTTTGTGGAAAAACAAAATAGTTGTGCGGAATTATAATCGGAAAGCAAAACGCCAGATTTTATTGGAGGAAAACACGATTCTCTCAAAACACAAACACATCATTTTCAACTTTTTCCAGGTTTTGTTAACACAATTCCCTTCTTGTTTCTTATCCTGGTGACCCCCAAACCCCTCAAATGGAGAAATTTCTTGAACAGAGCAGAGACTTTCTTCCTATCATGCCAGAACCAGCCAAGTCTGCTCCAGTGCCCAAGGTGAGGTCCAAGAAAGAATGACCAAGAGCCAGAGGAAGGACGGCAAAAAGTGGAAAAAGACCAGGAACAAGAGTTACAACATCTACGATTAACAGAGCTTTTTTTCTCAGAAAATAGGTGCAGGAACTCAACCACGACCCCGTTCAGATTTCACAAACAGTAGAAGGGTCTTAAAGGGGTATTAAATATGAGGATTGCATTACATGCAGAGTGCAGAGTTCAGGGGGGTTACGCACAGAGTGCAGAGCTGTCACTTGTAAACACAGAAACCAGACTTCTGTGTTTACAAGTGATTGTGGTGAGCAGGCATCAAAGGGTCAGAGCCAGAGGTGGTGAAACTGAGTTCCCCCAAGTTTCCCCTGAAAAAAAGCCCTGCTTGTATAAGATGCTCAAGCAGGTCCACTCCAACACCGGCATAAGGCACTGCACAGCACGGACCGCCCCACCCCCCAATGATGTCACTGTGCGGGTCTCTCTCCAAACAGAGACAGCAGCTCCGATCTCCTCTGACAGGAGGATGGAGGGGGGACGGATTTGGGCAGGAAACACAGAGGCTATGGTGACCGGCAGAGAGAGCAGCCTCTGGACACCGAGGAGGAGGAGATAGGGGAGCACTCTGGCGCTTGAGCGCCCCCACCTCTGTGGCGCCTGGGTAAACTGCACCCCGCACACCCGCCTAGGATCGGCCCTGCCGGCATCTCATTTAAGGCAATGAGCATTATGAACTCCTTCATCAATGACATCTTCAAGCATATCACTGGTAAAACTTTCCTTCTAGTTCATTACAACAAATGCTGCACTATCACCTCCTGGGAGGTCCAAAACCTTGTCTGCCTGTTGTGCCTGTTGTGAAGTTCTATCCTCTCCCTACCCTGTTTAAAACAAAAACTGTTTTGGCTTGAGATACCCCTTAATAGTTCATGTGTAGGTGTCCTTTTTAGGAAGTCGGTAAAGGGAAACCTCATGGGCTTTAGGATACAGACATCAGAGAAGGCTTGGACAATCCATGTTTCCTGAGCATGTCCAACATCAAATTTCTTAAGCATTGTCATTGATGGAAAACTCTGCTCCAGTCTGACTCCAGAGACCTATTTAGTGACACCATCACATGGTCTAGATATGGTGTCAACCGGTGATACCTTAGCTATTCTGTGCCCATCACATATTACTGATTTTTTTGGGGCAGAAGGTATGTACTGGCAGCCATGAGTAGAGGTTAGAGATGGAAATGAGGGCATAGCTATTGACTTTTAACATGTTTTAAGGGATTAGGAAGCAGCCGAGGGAATGGAATCAGAAGATACACACTTGGAGGATAGAAAGGTTCACTTTAAAGTCTATATATACTCACCCCTTGAGCCGTCACCTCCGCTGTGAGGATCTCCAGGCTGTTGTTGGCTATGAATCCAGAGACAATGATTTCCGAACCCTGGTAGTAATGTTTGAAGTTGTTCTGAGTGAGATAATCCACAGAGTTGTCCAAGTATTGTAGGTGAACATTCAAAAGCATTGGGTAGGCCACTTCATTATAGAAGCCCTGAAAGAGAGAAGGGAGAAGAGTCATGTACCCTTAAAGGGTTTCTCAACCCAAAGGTCATATGTGTCAGTTATAGGTGAGGTTGGATGGATTTAGCCACAGATTTGCTCCTGATATTTCTTAAGGGTCTCCCCACCACAGTTCCAGATTGTTGCGCTCTCTCCAGACGATATTTTGCTCCTTTGCGTACCCTTAACTGTCCTTTTCCCGAATTCCACTCATTACCAACCTTTGCTTCTTCCTCTACTATGCTTCTGCTACCTGTGATCACTTGTTACTGACCTTTGGCTTGTTTATTGACTACGCTTCTGTTTGATCCAAATCTGCTATATCTCCTACTGGACCCCAGCTTGCTCATTTTTTGGTGTGGCGATCCTGAAGAAAGGAACCTGGTACTAACATGTAGCCAAACCCTTCCCCACCATCAGGAGCTCTGGTGAATAGAGGTTAGTGCTTAACACCGCACCTCAGGCAAGGGTGACTGGCAACTTTTGGCCCAAGGGGAAAATACAACCCAAAGGCTCATGGTGCAGCGACTCTGTCTCCCCCCCCTCTCCCTCTTCCCTGCCCCCTTCCAACCCCCATCCCAGGCTGAAGCTCCGCTCCAGGTACCCTCTGCTCACTGGGCAGATTGGGCAGGACATTACCTGCTGCACTGACTCTGGGTTCCCGGGGCCTGCAGGGGGGAGCCAGGGCAGCTCATTCAGGGCTGGCCGGGGGAGAAGAGGATCCTGTGGGGCACAGAGCCGGCGTCTGCTTGGACATGGCGTACACCATCCATGCCAAGGGCGCAGCCTGCACTCTGTCCTCGTCCCCATCCCACATCTTGGTAGGACATTGGCAGGGACTTTTTTCTGCTCTTTACCAAGAAGCCTTTGGGCATGTCTGCAGCGGAAGTGGAGTGTTTTTTTAGGGGGCATTAGAGCGCCCTGGCAGGCAATTGCCCCCTGCCCCCTGGCCCAGTTCACCCCTCACCTCAGGTGAGCCTGCATCATCCTCCAGAGTGACCTGCTTGTATACTTATCCTGCTGATCAGTGGGAGCCTCTCTACTGCCATGGCTACTGATCTCCAAGCCTTACCCATGACCATTACAGAATAATCTGGCAAACAGAGAGTCCAGAGACATGGTTTAAATCAGGCAGTTCATGGGAGGAGCAAAGAGTTCAAGGTTCACCAGAAACAAGAGACAAGGCAAGATTGGCTAAAGAGATCAGACAGGGAGCTGCCCAGCATCTCAGGTGGCACAGTGAGAAGAGCCAGACACTGCGAAGGTCGCAGGTTCAGATCTGGACCCTGACACTTGGTGTCTTGGGTCAGAGCGCAAAATAAATGAATACAACACAAGAACCAAACACAACAGAGAATGAGTTATTCACCTGCAACTGTAGAGCAGAGTCGGAATCCTCATATATACGACGAGCAAGGCCACCATTCCGCAAGGACAACTTCTCTAGAAAGTTATAATCCACATCATTGCCAAACCCCAGGCAGTAGAGCGAGGCCCGACCTTCCAGAGACCGCTTCACGTTGTCTATGATCTTGTCATGGTTGGTGGTGCCTGTAAAATGAACAACCATTTATGTCCCAAATATGAGAGGAAATCTGTGGAATTTGGAGGACTGTGTCTGTGTCTACCTGGTTTACGATCCGCCGGTGCAATTTAGCGAGGCTAGTGCATGATTCATAAAGCACTTACCTTGCAAATTGCACCGTTGGATCGTAACTCCCCCCGGCGGAATGCAAATTCCGCGGCTAGGGGGAGTGTACAATTTAAATCAGGCGCGTTCCCGCGCCGATTTAACTGCGCATGCGCCGCCGGCGGAAAAGCCCAGTGCGAATGCTCCAAATGACGTCGCTAGGACGTCATTGTTAGCGGCGGGTACGTCAATTGCGGCCATCGGGATCCCCGATCGACTTACGCAAACAACGTAAAGATTTGGAATCTCGGCGCGGGAACGGCGGCCATACTTAACATTAGCTACCCCTCATATAGCAGGAGTAGCTCTCCGCCGGAAAAAGCCGAACGCAAATGACATTGAAAAAGAGCGACGGGCGGGCGTACGGACGTGAATCGGCGGTTCTCCTCATTTGCATATGCGACGTGTAAAACAAAGCGACGACACCTAGCGGCCGGCGGGAGATTACAGCCTAAGATTCGACTGGTGTAAGTCACTTACACCAGTCGGATCTAAGGGAGATCTATGCGGAACTGATTCTTATGAATCAGTCGCATAGCTCCGACCGTGGGATCTCACAGATCCGACCGTCGGGTCTCACAGATACAACGGCGGATCAGGAGATCCGCCGGCGTATCTATTGATGAATCTGGCCCCCGGACTGCAAACTTTACACAACAGGACAGGGAGGATGATCCGCAGGGCAATTACATAGCGATGCCCTCTGTGTGTCTCTCCCTCCAGCAGCTGAGAGCCTACAGAGAATCGCTTTGAAAAAGCTGTGCCAATCGTTTTAATTAGGGGGGTAAAATATGATGTTGAGGGTGTCAGGGCCCCCTGTGGCCCCACCCTGGTGACGCCACTGTTGCTGGAGCAATCTGCCAGATGAAATCCTTTAACACATCTACTTTTTTTTTAAATAAATGATAGACGCTCTCCATGTGCACTCTCCATTTTATTTAAATATATTACACATACATGTAATGTAGTGCTGGCGCACCGGAGGGGCCCCCCGAGACTCCGCCTCCAGTTTGTATTGTGCAGCAATGTGACAGCGCTGATCCTGGGTTCACTCACCGGAGGTCGGCTCCCCATCGGAGAGGAAGATTATTATGGAAGCGCTCACTTCTGGCAACTGGTTATTAAAAGTGGCATTGGTCAGCATTTTGGCCGCGGTCAGTAAAGCTTTATTAATGTCGGTACCTGAGGAAGAGACGAAATAAAGAAACATGAATTACTGGTTATGAACACTGTATCTGCTAACTAACCCATGAATTCTTAATTAGTCTGTTTGTTTTTTTATATATGGATCCGTCTCCAGATGAGTCACTACTGGGTAGGGGGAGCAGTTGGATCTGAGCTGCTGAGTCAATGCTGGGAGAGGGACAGGGGGGGCTGAGCTTCTGAGTAACTGCTGGCAGAGGGAAGGAGCTTGAGCTGAGCTGCTGAGTTACGGATGGGAGGAGGAAGCAGGGGGAGCTGACCTGCTGAGTTATTGCTGTTTTGGTCAAGCAGAGGATGCTGAGCTGCTGAGTCACTGTTGGGAGGGGGAGCACAGTGTGCTGACCTGCTGAGTCACTGCTTGGTGGGGGGCAGGGGAGCTGAGCTGCTGAGTTATTGCTGGGTTGGGGGAGCAGAGGATGCTGAGCTGCTGAGTAACTTCTAAGAGGGGGCAGGGGGGATGAGCTGCTGAGTCACTGCTGGCAGGGGGAAGGAGCTTGAGCTGATCTGCTGAGTCACAGATGGGAGGAGGAAGCAGGGGGAGCTGACCTGCTGAGTTATTGCTATTTTGGTCAAGCAGAGGATGTTGAGCTGCTGAGTCACTGTTAGGAGGGGGCAGGGGGATTGAGTTGCTGAGTCACTGCTGGGAGGGGACAGGGGGGCTGAGCTGCTGAGTCACTGCTGGAAGGGGGAAGAAGCTTGAGCTGATATGCTGAGTCACAGATGGGAGGAGGAAGCAGGGGGAGCTGACCTGCTGAGTTATTGCTATTTTGGTCAAGCAGAGGATGTTGAGCTGCTGAGTCACTGTTAGGAGGGGGCAGGGGGATTGAGTTGCTGAGTCACTGCTGGGAGGGGGCAGGGGGAGCTGAGCTGCTGAGTCACTTCTGAGAGAGGAACAAAGGGGGGTGAGCTGCCAAGTCACTTCTGAAAGGGGAGGGTAGAAATATTTCAATCACTACTAGGATGGGGGAGCTGAACTGCCAAGTCTGCCAAGTCGAGGACTGCTATGAATTATGTTTGTTTTTGCTTTTTTTATTTTCTGCTTTGCTTGTTTTAAAGCTCATTTACAGCTTGACTGTAGCCTGGCTAACCTATTACTTTAAGCATCATCATCTAATCATATGTGTCTATAAAGGGGGCTCTTGGAAGCCTCAGCTCGGGTTTGGGTTGCACCCCGCTCATGGCGTGTTACCTCCTCTTGCAGTGATTTGTGATACAAACTCCTTTGCCTTTTTAATATTCCCCGGTACGGCCTGAACCAGCTGCTTCTTCCACTTCTCAACCTTATCATCAAATTTTAAAATAGCAAAATAATCTTCTTCGGGCACATCCTCCAGAATCTTCAGGAAGGCTTCGTATGTCTATGTGACAAAGAAAGTACAGCATTAGATATGAGGAGAATCACCTACAGACATTCATATGTAACTATATTATATGTTTTATTTGAAGCCACTCTGTTGCTAAAATAAAAGTTACAAAAAGGTTTCCTTTTAAAGAAGATTCAATTCTCACTCAGGACCAGGATTTGGACCCACAACCTCTGCTACGTCCAGCAGTATCTGTTCTTGCTGAGCCACCTGGGATGATGGGCAGCTTGCTGAGCCACCTGGGATGATGGGCAGCTTGCTGAGCCACCTGGGATGATGGGCAGCTAACTCCCTGTCTGGTCCTTTGGACAATCTTGCCTTGTGTCTTGTTTCTGGTGAACCTTGAACTCTTTGCTCCTCCCATGAACTTCCTATTTAAGCCACGCCTTTGCACTTCCTGTTTGCCAGATTATTGTCCTCTTTCTCCAGCAAATATCCTGCTCTTGTCAATCCTGCTGCCATCTGAATATTCACTACCACTCGTTACCAACCTTGGCTTGTTCCTCAATTACGCTTCTGCTTGATTCCAACTCCCAGCAACTTATTACCAACCTTTGGCTTGTTTACTGACTACCCTTCTGCTTGATCCCAACTCACAAGTGCTTGTTACTGACTGGCTTGCTACTTATTACGCTTCTGTTTGATCCCTACCTGCTATGTCTGCTACTGGACCCCAGCTTGCCCACCTCCTTGTGGGGGGATCCTGAGGACCATGACCTGGTACTAATATGCAGAAAAATCTATCCCCAACATCAGGAGCTCTGGGGAACACCAGTTAGTGTTTAGACCCCGCACCTTGGGTGAGCCCACACCATCCACAATGCTAACCCGCTGGTTCACTTAATCGGTTGGCGGTGGGAGCCTCTCTACTGCTATAACTACTGGTCTCCGAGCCTGACCCATGACCCCAGACCATAACAGGTTGCCTGAAAATTCTTTGGAACCCAAAACTTCCAATGGGGACACCTGTTCTGGGGATAACTGTCTAAATGTTGATCTACAGATACAATTTATCCCTATGCCACCGCTTCCCAGTAGGCCTTTAAGCGAGTGTTAACGCCTGGAGACAGAGGTGGTTCCACAATCATGTGATCGCATCGATTGGCTGTCACTGCAGTCACATGACTGGGAGCCAGTGGGACAGCTCAGTAAGGATGCATGGTCTCACCAAAAACAGAAAGCTGGAGCTGTCGGTGACAGATCAGTGTGCTGGTAGCACGTCGCTCTCAACACAGAACCTCAGAGCCGCATGGATGCATATGTATGGCAGTTGGGCGTTCAGGTCCACCCACCATGCTGCTATCTCATGCCAGAAGGAAGAGGTTAGACAGCTTTAAAGAAATGTTCCTGTCAACCATGAACATTGGCCATGCAAAGTGACTCTAATGTTCAACCTGGGGCTCATCTTCTGGACCCGGCTGTCATTTGAATTATTAGAATTCTTGGTGTTCTGAATAGCCCTAAATGGACCTATGGCAAATGCAGCCAGGGTGTTCCCCCTGCAGCCCCGCCCACACACTGAAGCATAAGACCTCATTCATACTTGTAGCGCTCGGCACCCTTGTCCTCATCAACATGGGGACAAGGTACTTTGCCAGGGGGCACCCCCCCTTGTTGAGGGCATGTGGCCTGGTATGGTTCCCCCTTTTCCTGGCTGCATTCCCAGAATAGGGGTCTGTTATTGATTTTTAGACCTCACGCCATTAAAATCCATACCAGACGTAAAGACCCAAAAGACCAGACCCACACCTTTTTCTTTGTGTGAGGTACTCTCTTAAAATTCATACTCAAATGGTCTGGTATGCATTATGGGGGGACTCTATGCACAGAAACCCATACATTAATACTCTCACATGTGTGGAGGGGCCCTAAAGGTAAATTAAGTGAACTGGGTGGCTTACAGATTTACTTACTGAATTTAATTATCGCCTAGAGTCAGTGAGGATGTCACTTTTCTCCAAAGCGGAGGATTTAGTCACAGGACGTCTGAAAAAACTTTATTTACATTTTCTCTAAATGAAAATATACAAATTCAAATTCTCCTCCTGATTGTAGGTTTACCTGTTTAATCTTATTTCCGTGCATGGATCCGCTGCGGTCAATTACAAACACCACGTTCTTGGGGATCCGCTTGAGGCTGGGAGGAGCGAAGTAATGTACAAAATACCCATTGATGACCTGCGGAGGACATAACCGGAGGGGAATTGTTAAAGAATAAAAATGTACTGGTCACAGACTTCGGTGAGGCCCCTGTGCTACTAATTTTCTAATTTACTAATTGTCTAATTTACGAATTTTCTAATTTATGAATTTTTGAATTTTTTTGAATTTCCTAATTTTCTAATTTCCTAATTGACTAATTTACTAATTTTCTAATATACAAATTTTCTGATTGACTCATTTTCTAATAAACTAATTTACTAATTTACTCAATTTCTAATTTACTCATTTTCTAATTTATTAATTTTTGAATTTACAAATTTTCTAATCTACTAATTTACTCATTTTATAAGTTACACATTTTCTAATTGACGAATTGACTAATTGACGAATTTTCTAATTGACTAATTTACAAATTTACAGATTTTCTAATTTACACATTTTCTAATTGACTAATTGACTCATTTACAAACTTACAAATTTTTGAATTTACACATTTTCTAATTGACGAATTTTCTAAATGATTAATTGACTCATTTACAAACTTACAAATTTTCTAATTTACACATTTTCTAATTGTCTAATTGACTAATTTTCTAATTTACTCATTTAATTTAATTTACTCATTTACAAATTTACAAATTTTCTAATTTACACATTTTCTAATTGACTAATTTTCTAATTTTCTACTTGACTAATTGACTAATTGATTAATTGACTAATTTACTAATTTCACATTTTCTAATTGACTAATTTTCTAATTGACTAATTTACAAATTTTCTAATTTACTCATTTTCTAATTTATGAATTTTCTAATTTATGAATTTTTTTAATTTACAAATTTTCTAATTTACTAACTTTCTAATTGACTAATTTTCTAATTTACTATTTTTCTCATTTATGAATTTTCTAATTTTCGGAAAAATACCTTAAACGCATTTTCGTTAATTCAGATATTTCCGAACTAACAAATTTGTCGAAATTCGTTAAAATACTAATTCGGAACGAAATGAAATGCACATGTCTAATAACGATGCAACGCACTCCATTCCTCCAAATACTTAATTGAAAGACCCTGCCCACCATGACCGTGCCAACAACCGTCCAATCAATGCAGAGCTGAGAGTACGATCCATAAAAGTAAAAGACACTTTTACCTGCAACTTCCCTGCAGAGTTTTCCCTCTTCACGTCGTATTTAATCATCAGATCTCCGTCCAGAAGAGTTTCCACGCATTTCGGACAACTTCTCTGCTGACTCAGCGTCGGCTTAAATTCGATGTGAGCCTGAGAATGAAATATAAGATTGTGCGTCATAAATACAATATAATTATTTAGAATATGTGACTCCTCCCCCTTCTCCACTGGGGGCACCAGCCCAGAGTTTTCAATTTTATTTTTTGAAATGTTAGTTTTTATTTTGTTTGTTTAGCAAAAAATAAAAAATCCAGTGGTATTAAATATCACCAAAAGAAAGTTTTATTTGTGGGAAAAAATGATAAAAATGTCATGTGTGTCCAGCGTTACATGAGGGAGTAACTGTCATTCAAAGGATGGAGGGAGTGGAGATCCGTTTTACCTTCAAGCAAAGTTCAGAGCAGGGGGACAACGGATTACCTTTGTTTCTGTGCGATTTATCTGAATAAAATCTGTCAATTCGTTGGAGATAAAAGTCCCGACAGCATTGAGGAAGCTGATCCCCTGCGGCTCCAGAATCTCCACATCTATCTGAAAGTGAAAACAGAACGTTAGAACCCCCAAATCCTTCCATCCCCCCGATCCGGATTCCTTCCATCCCACCGATCCAGAGTCCTTCCATCCCCCCGATCCAGAGTCCATCCATCCCACCGATCCAGAGTCCTTCCATCCCCCCGATCCAGAGTCCATCCATCCCACCGATCCAGAGTCCTTCCCTTCCCCCCGATCCGGATTTCTTCCATTCCCCGATCCGGAGTCCTTCCATCCCCTGATCCGAAGTCCTTTCATCCCCCTAATCTAGAGTCCTTCCCTCCTCCTCGATCCTGAGCCCTTTCATCCCCCGATCCGGAGACCTTGCCTCCCCCGATCCGCAGTCCTTCCATCCCCCCAGATCTGGAGTCCTTCCTTCCCCGATCTGGATTCCTTCCACCCCCCCCAATCTGGAGTCCTTCCACCCCCTCTGATCCAGAGACCTTCCATCCCCCCCGATCCAGAGTCCTTCCATCCCCCGATCTGGATTCCTTCCATCCCCCCCTATCCGGAAGACCTTTCATACCCCACAATCCAGAGGCCTTTCTTCCCCCCGATCCATAGTCCTTCCATCCCCCCTTATATGGAGTCCTTTCACCCCCGATATGGAGTCCTTTCAAATCCACCGATCTGGAGGCCTTCCTTCCCCCCTGATCCGGAGTCCTAACATCCCCCGGATCCAGAGTCCTTCCATCCCCCTATCTGGAGTCCTTCCATTCCCCCTATATGGAGTCCTACCATCCCGCTGATCCGGAGTCCTTCCATCTCCCCCTTATCTAGAGTCCTTCTACCCCCTGATCCAGAGTCCTTTCATCCCCCACTTTCCGGAGTCCTTCCCTCCCCCCCGATTCAGAGTCCGGGATGGTAAGAAGACACTGGCAGGGGATACAAATATAATGGAGAGATGATGTGGAACGTTTCTTCTGCTCACCTGGAAGTTCTCCACCAATCCTCGTGGCTTCACTCTCAGGTACAGCTCATAATTCCCAAGTTGGCGTTTTAATAATTCTTCATAAGTCAGTCTAAATGTTACCTTCGCCAGAGCGCCGACATTCACAGAGATCTTGAAATGTTCCATTTTCCTTCCTGTAGATCTGTGGGCGGAGTTTAATATACAAAGTATCATTTGTTGATGGGAAAACATTAAAGATATAGTTTAATCTGCTTATATTTTCCCTTTCCAGTCCCCCCATCCCCCCTCATCAACATGAGAATTTACATTTTAAATAAAACCTTCCCATTCTCATTGCATATTTTATTTTAGTCCCTGGTGATGCCATCACCTGCATCTCTGTGCTTCTCTATTCAATGCAGGCAGATCATGGCTGATGAGAGGGGCCAGCAGGGGGCTGTACATAGCTTCCTGAAACCATCACAGCCCCCCCCCCCTGCCTCAGTACTCCTCCCCAGAGCCCTCAGTTCTGATGTAAGCAGAGGGAGGAGTTATGAAAATATCAAGCTATTGATACCTACTGGACCAAACCAGCGCTCTGCCCCCTGGACACGGCCTTCTGATACGTCCTCTTGGCGTCCGCCTTTTCTTTAACTGTTCCCACAGTGGTGACCTTGTCAACGGTCCTTTAAGAAGATTTAATTGTTATCATTGTAATAATGAGGAGCCGGGGGGATTCACATAGATTCAATTCATACAAAAACGTAGAGTTAGGGATAGAGGTACTGTAGGGTGGGGGGAAAGATTGGGACAGGGGTAGGGTTTGGGGTATGGATAGGGGTAGGGATAAGGGTAAGATTGGGGTATGGATAGGGTTAAAGATAGGGATAGGGTAAGGTTGAGGATAGAGGTAGGAGTAGGGAAAGAGGAAGGGTCAGGGTGGGGGTAGGAATAGGGATAGGGTAGGGAAAGCGGTAGGAGGAAGGGTGGGGGTAAGGAAAGGGTAAAGTTAGGGGTAGGGATAGGCAAAGTGGTACGGATAGGGTTAGGGTTAGGCTTAAAAATATACTTCAGGGTAGGGTTAAGGGGAAGAATAGGGGTAGGGTTATGGATAGGGGTAGAGTTGGGGATAAGGTTAGGGTTTAGGAGTAGGGTTCAGTATAGTGTTAGGAATAGGGTAGGGTTTGAGATAAGGGTAGGGTTCAGAATAGCGTTAGGGATAGGGTTGGGTTCAGGTTAGGGTTAGGGGTAAGGATAGGAGTAGGGGAAGGGGTGGGGTCAGGGTGGGGGTAGGGGTAAGAGTAGGGGTAGGGTTAGGGGTAAGGATAAATGTAAGGAAAGGGGTAGGAATAGGGTTAGGGGTATGCAAAGGGTTAGGGGTATGAATAGGGTTAGGGGTAGGGTTAGGGGTAGGGGTAGGGGTAGAATTGGGAATAAGGCTGGGATAAGAGTAGGGCTCAGGATAGTGTTAGGGATAGGGTTTGGCTAAGGGTAGGGTTCAGGATAGTGTTAGGGATAGAGGTAGAGTTAGGGATAGGGGTAGAGGTAGGGTTAGGCAGAGAGGTGGAGTTAGGATAGGGTTAGAAATAAGGGTGGGGTTAGTGATAGAGTTAGGGATAGGACTATGGTTAGGAATAGGGCTATGGTTAGGGTTATGGTTAGGGATAGGGCTATGGTTAGGGATCGGGCTATGATTAGGGATAGGACTATGGTTAGGGATAGGACTATGGTTAGGTATAGGGTTATGGTTAGGGATAGGACTATGGTAAGGGATATAGTTATGGTTAGGGATATGACTATGATTAGGGATAGGACTATGGTTAGGGATAGGGTTATGGTTAGGGATAGGGTTATGGTTAGGGATAGGACTATGGTTAGGGATAGGACTATGGTTAGGTATAGGGTTATGGTTAGGGATAGGACTATGGTTAGGGATAGGGTTATGGTTAGGGAAAGGGTGATGATTAGGAAAAGGACTATGGTTAGGGATAGGGATATGGTTAGGGTTGTGGTTAGGGATAGGACTATGGTTAGGGATAGGGTTATGGTTAAGGAAAGGGTGATGATTAGGAAAAGGACTATGGTTAGGGATAGGGATATGGTCAGGGTTATGGTTAGGGATAGGACTATGGTTAGGAATAGGGCTATGGTTTGGTTAGGGATAGGACTATGGTTAGGACTATGGTTGGGGATAGGGATATGGTTAGGGATAGGGTTATGGTTAGGGATAGGACTATGGTTAGGGATAGGGTTATGGTTAGGGAAAGGGTTATGGTTAGGAATAGGGCTATGGTTGGGGATAGGCTATGGTTTGGTTAGGGATAGGACTATGGTTAGGACTATGGTTGGGGATAGGGATATGGTTAAGGTTATGGTTAGGGATAGGACTATGGTTAGGGTTGTGGTTAGGGATAGGACTATGGTTAGGGATAGGGCTATGGTTAGGGTTTGGTTAGGGATAGGACTATGGTTAGGACTATGGTTGGGGATAGGGATATGGTTAGGGATCGGGTGGTCAGACTCTGGTGCCTATTGGACAATGCAGTGAAATAAAGATACATTGTTGATCTGTTGTAACAAGACAGGAGGATCTATGGGAATGGAGGATGTATAAATATTGATGGGATCAATTCGTCTCTCCAGTTACGGGTGATAATGATCATCATTATAAAGTGTTTATTGGAGATTTGCGTCCTTATTTATATTATTGAACGTTGTTTGGGAACTCACATGCTGAAATTGGTGATGAAGGCGGTTTTCGGGAGCTCGATGTCGAAGACCGCCTCCTGGGAGGAGTTGGACGGGTTTTGGACCTCCGTAGTGATAAGAGTTCTGGCAAACCGCGACGTCACCCGGGTCTCCATGCGCATGCTGTGGATGTCCATGTTCTGGGGAGCACACAATGCCGATTGGATACATTGGAAGACTTTGCTGGTGTTACATAAAACAAATCCTTTTTATTAACCTCCTTGGGACCGCCCACCGGCTGACATTGTACCGCGAATAGGGGTGCAACGGATCAAAAAACTCACGGTTCGGATCGTTCCTCGGATCAGGAGTCACGGATCGGATCATTTTTCAGATCGGCAAATAAAAAAAAATTCTCCCCCACTGTAATATACACATCTCCCCCCCACTGTTCACCCCCCCCCACCAACTATAGTACTCCCTCGGTGCAAACCCCCCCTCCTCTCAGTACAAGAGACCCCCCCTCCTCTCGGGGCAAGAGACCCCCCCTCCTCTCGGGGCAAGAGACCCCCCTCGGCCAGTACAGACACTCCCAGCGTGTGCTTCTTCCCCACGAGTGTGGGCTCCTCCTCTGTGGGTGTAAACAGAGGAGGGCCGCCGCCGGGTATACCAAGACAGCCGCGGCTCCGGAGCTAGGCCGAAGCCGCAGCCTTTCCTAATGTTATTCCTGCGGCTCCGGAGCTAGGCCAAAGCCGCGGCCTTTCCTAGCGTTATGGCCGCGGCTCCGGAGGTATTGCCATAAGCAATATTTCATTTTGTTTATATTGGAGATTTTAGTCATCCAAAATATGATTAAAACTAAAGCAATTCAGATGACTAAAATACGACTAAAACAATTCAGATGACTAAAATAAAACTAAAACAATTCAGATGAGTAAAATACAACTAAAACTAAAACAATTCAGATGAGTAAAATAAAAATAAAACAATTCAGATGACTAGAATACGACTAAAACTAAAAGAATTCAGATGACTGAAATACAACCAAATACAACCAAAACTAAAAAAAATCAGTTGACTAAAATACAACAAAAAAATTCAGATGACTAAAAAACAACTAAAACTAAAACAATTCAGATGACTAAAATAAAAATAAAACAATTCAGATGACTAAAATACAACAAAAAATTAAGAAAAAAAACACAAAAATAAATCCTTGAAATTAAAATGTTTAAATAAAAACCTTTCCATGTTCCCTTATTTTGACCCAATGATGTCATCACTGTGCCTCTATTCTTCTCAATGCAATGCAGGCAGATGGTTGGTGGGAGGAGCCGGCAGGAGGCTGTACATTCCTTCCTGAAAACATCCCAGCCCCCCGGCCTCAATGCTCCTCCCAACAGCCCTCAGTCCTGATACAAGCAGTGGGAGGAGCTATGCAAATATCACAATGCCTTCATGGGTGGGTGTCAGTCTGAAGGAGTGGGCGTTCCTAGGCAAGGCTGTATTTGCATAGGTAACGCCCACATGTGACGCCCAGCCTCCATTATTGGAAGAACTGAAATCCAGTGAATGGAAGGGGCGGGGCCAGGGGCGGTCAGGCCGGGGAGGGAAGCTCCAGCCAGAAAAGGAGGCGGGGCTCTATCTGACTTGCTGCAGCTTCTAACGCGCATGGTGAGAAGCTCACAGTGTGCGGGGGAAATCAGAGGAAGCCGTTTGTGTCCAGGAGAAGGAGCCAGTGCACCTGTACAAGACTGAAGGGGAGGAGCCGGTACACCTGTGCAAGACTGAAGGGGAGGAGCCGGTACACCTGTGCAAGAATGAAGGGGAGGAGCCGGTACACCTGTGCAAGACTGAAGGGGAGGAGCCGGTACACCTGTGCAAGACTGAAGGGGAGGAGCCGGTACACCTGTGCAAGACTGAAGGGGAGGAGCCGGTACATCTGTGCAAGACTGAAGGGGAGGAGCCGGTACACCTGTGCAAGACTGAAGGGGAGGAGCCGGTACACCTGTGCAAGACTGAAGGGGAGGAGTCGGTACACCTGTGCAAGACTGAAGGGGAGGAGCCGGTACACCTGTGCAAGACTGAAGGGGAGGAGCCGGTACACCTGTGCAAGACTGAAGGGGAGGAGCCGGTACACCTGTGCAAGACTGAAGGGGAGGAGTCGGTACACCTGTGCAAGACTGAAGGGGAGGAGCCGGTACACCTGTGCAAGACTGAAGGGGAGGAGTTGGTACACCTGTACAAGACTGAAGGGGAGGAGCCGGTACACCTGTGCAAGACTGAAGGGGGGGTCCTAGGGAGGGGGAGGTCGGAGGGAGGGGAGGTGGGATTTAAGTCTTAAAGGGACGGCGGGGGGAGGGGATTTAATGGTGAAATCGATACATTTGCTTGAAAACATTGATTTTAAATCTCCTCCCTCTTCCCCAATAGGAACAATGAAAGCAAAGAATTGCTTGCGATCGCACCGCGCACCATATTTCCACGATCGTTCGCTTCCATAATCATCGGCACACATAGCGATCGCTAGCGATTAATCGCGGCAACTTCCCCAAAACGGCCAGCATGCTCCCAGTGTTATAATAAAGGTCCCACGACCCGTCTTCTTGGTCCCGCTCAGCACTGTCCCGCCGTTGGACAGAATCGATCGATCTGCAGACTGTATAGGAAGTCACTCACCGTCTCCCCATCGCCGGGACGCGCTCCAAGAACGGCGCAGATCGCCAGCGCCAGAATCCATGTCCTGCGCCCGTAGCTGCCCATCGTTCGGCTGTGATCGAGGGAATCTGATCCAGAGAAGAGTCTCTCCGGTTAATAAGTAACCCCTCCCGAGGGGGGGGGGGAACAAACAAGAATGTCAAACATTTGTTTTTGGTAAACAGGACTCTAAACCCCTTGTGTGTGATTAGGCAGCGATGGAAGAAGACATCACCCACATACCGGATCATGCTGGCACTGTCCTGGTATTGAGGGGGGGGGGGGGCATAGAGGTCCTGGCATTGCTGCTTCCATCAAAGCCTAATCACACAGGCAATGTGACAGGTCCCCTTTAAAGGGACAGTCCACTGAGATATCTCAGTTATGAGGGGAATGATGCTGTGTCTTTGTTCCTTTATCTTTTAGAAACCTCACCAAAATTCCTGAACCCCCCCCCCCCCCTTCAGTCTCACTCCTCATGTTGCGTTTGCTACAATGTAGCAGAAATGAAAAATCTACGCACTAGAATAAGATCCTTTTTTTTGTAACTGACCGGAAAACAGAAGACAGATGAAAAAAAAAGAAGGAGAAAAGAAAATAATGAACAAATAAATAAATATGAATAATAATTATAACTAATAAACAATAAATAATTTAAATAATAAAAAAGAAAGAAAAAAAGAAAGAAAGAGAAAAAAATAAAAATAAAGAAATAAGTAATAATAATAATAATTATAATAATAATAATAATAATAATTATAATAATAAATAAAAAAATTATAAATATTAGTAATAAATAAAAGAATAGATAATAAATAAATTAATAAATAAAATAAATTAATTAATAAGAAAGAAAGAAAGAAAGAAAGAAGCTAAAAACAAAGGACCCGACGTAAACAACGTTTTTGTTAACTGCGCAAAATTAAATTAAACCGGAACAAGCCAATGCTTACGACGGTGACGTCATTCTGCGCAAATCCCTATTCGCGAACGACTTACGCAAACGACGTAAAAAAATTCAAAATGCAAGGCGGGAACGACGGCCATACTTAACATTGAGTACGCCACCATATAGCAGGGGTAACTATACGCCGGAAAAAGCCGAACGCAAACGGCGTAAAAAAATGCGCCGGCCGGACGTACGTTCGTGGATCGCCGTAACTAGCTAATTTGCATACTCGACGCGGAAATCGACAGAAACGCCACCTAGCGGCCGCCGAAAGAATGCACCTGAGATCCGACGGCGTACTAAGACGTACGCCTGTCGGATCGATCTGAGATGCCGTCGTATCTTGTTTTAAATTTGAAATTATGCTGCCGTAATTCTTTTGTGGATCTGCCCCAGTATATTTAAGTGCATTACTGCACGTTTAACGCAGTATAGATCAGTGCGTTGCTGTACATTCAATGCAGTATATTTGAGTGCGTTACTGCACGTTTAAAGCAGTATATATCAATGCGTTACTGCGAGACAGCCGCTGAGGGACCCCAGAAGACCAGGATCGGGGCCACTCTGTGCAAAACTAGCTACACAGTGGAGGTAAGTATGACATGTTTGCTATTTTTTTTAAACATTTGAACCTTTACCAGCCCCTTAAGTGCAATACTGCACGTTTAATGCAGTAAATTTAAGTGCATTACTGCACGTTTAACGTAGTATAGATCAGTGCGTTACTGTACATTTAATGCAGTATATTTGAGTTTGTTACTGCACGTTTAAAGCAGTATATATCAATGCGTTACTGCACATTTAACACAGTATATTTAAGTGCATTACTACACGTTTAACGCAGTATATATCAGCGTGTTACTGTACATTTAATGCAGCATATTTGAGTGCGTTACTGCATGTTTAAAGCAGTATATATCAATGCGTTACTGCACATTTAACACAGTATATTTAAGTGCATTACTGCACGTTTAACGCAGTATAGATCAGTGCGTTACTGTACATTTAATGCAATATATTTGAGTGTGGAACTGCATGTTTAAAGCAGTATATATCAATGCGTTACTGCACATTTAACACAGTATATTTAAGTGCATCACTGCATGTTTAACGCAGTATAGATCAGTGCGTTACTGTACATTTAATGCAGTATATTTGAGTGTGTTACTGCATGTTTAAAGCAGTATATATCAATGCGTTACTATGTGTTTAACACAGTATATTTAAGTGCATTACTACACGTTTAACGCAGTATATATCAGTGTGTTACTGTACATTTAATGCAGTATATTTGAGTGCGTTACTGCATGTTTAAAGCAGTATATATCAATGCGTTACTGCACATTTAACACAGTATATTTAAGTGCATTACTGCACGTTTAATGCAGTATAGATCAGTGCGTTACTGTACATTTAACGTAGTATATTTGAGTGCGTTACTGCATGGTTACCACAGTATAGTGCAGTGCGTCAGTGCAGTTTTACTGCAGTATATTATAGTGTATTCATGGAGTGTGTCTATGTAAAGAGTACTCAAGTTAAAAGTGCACCAAACATCCACATCTTTATTACATTTTGTTAATAAGCCCCCCCCCACCATCTCTGGGAGGACAACAAGGAGAGGCAGACGTTCCCATGGCACTGTGAGGGGGCCAGAAGCGTATGTGTCTATAGGCAAAGGTTGACATGGTCAGTCCTCAGGCAAGGCGTAATTTCTTCAGTTTAGTGATGTTGCCCGTTCTATCCAGACACAGCATGCAGAGGAGGTGGTGGACTGGCTTACTAAACCATCCTCATCCTCCGTCACCCCAACAGGGACTAGTGCGCAGTCCACTGCAGCTGCCAGAGTGGCAAAACCTGCCTCTTTGTCCACAGCGACTCCTGCCATAGCCCCAGCACCAGGCACGGAGGAGGCAGCTGAATAATTTGACCACAGCGTCAGCCGCTTGCTCCTAGACGATGCACGGCCATTACTTGATTCAGATGTTGGTTCTGAGGTTGAGGAAGGCAGGAACATGAGCCTACAGAGGGGGGGGGAGAAGACTGGTACACAAATTGGCATTCATGTTCCCCCAGCCGCAGTGTATTGCCAAGTTGTCTCCAGTGGTAATCAGGATGGAGGGGATGATGATGAGGTCACTGATGCTAAGTGGGTGCCGGAGGATTGAGCAAATTGTTTTTCTCCATTGTTGTGTAAATGTACAAATTCTCTCCAAGGGTCATGGTCACTGTTGGGGAAAATAAGCGCGCCGGGAACAACACAGAATAAATTATCTTCACTTTGAGGCGTTTCTTGCCAACTGGCTGAAGATCAACAAACTTCCATCCATGATCTGCCAATGGGCCTTTTCAACTGCTCCCCTGGACAGAACACCCCCCCCTCCCCCGCCCCGCCATCGGATAACTCTCTGAACTTAGGCTGAATACAAGAAAGTCATCGTAGGGAGGAGGGGCAGTTCTGTATTTCAAGTTTGAGGATCCCTCTAATTCTCCTGGCGTATAGACTGTAGATTACCAATGGGGGTAGATTCAGGTATCTCCGCCTAAAGTTACGGCGGCGCAGCGTAGTGTATTTACGCTACGCCTCCGCAACTTACAGGAGCAAGTGCTGTATTCAGAAAGCACTTGCTCCGTAATTTGCGGCGGCGTAGCGTAAAAGGGGCCGGTGTAAGCGCGCCGAACGTACTGCGCATGCGCCGTCCCTAAAATTTCCCGACGTGCATTGCGGTAAATGACGGGGGAGGATGTGTACTCAGAGGGGGGAGCTTGTGCTAGAAGCGGAATTTTTTTTTGGAGGGGGAAGGGAAATTGGGGTAGCAGGGATGAATGGGGGGTATTTGGGGGAAGGGAATTTGTATTTGGGCTAGTAGGGATGAATGTGGGTATTTGGGGGGGGGGGATTTATACTAGGAGGAGGCATTTAAGTTGGGGGGGTATGGAGTGGGGGGAGGATGTGAATTTTCAGAGGGGGGGGTTGTGCTAGGAGTAGAATTTTTTGGGAGAGGGAAGGGAAATTGGGCTAGTAGGGATGAATGGGGGGCATTTGGGGGGAGGGGGTTTGTACTAGGAGGGGGGATTTGTGTTTGGGAGGGGTGATTTTTTTGGGGTGGGGGCATGTGCGCTGGGGGGGGGGGGATTTGACGAAAGAGAGTATTCGAGCTGGAGGGGATGGGGGGGGGCAAAGATTTGTGCTGGGAGTGGGGATTTCAGCAGGGGGGGGGGCAGTTTTGTCCTGGGAGGAGGGCAACGTATGATTATGGGGTAAGCATGCATATTAGTGCCCAATGTTTTTTTTGTGGGGGGGTGGGGGTATTTGGGGAAAGAGGATATCAGCTGGGAGAGGGGATGGAGGGGAAAAGATTTGCGCTGGGAGTGGGGATTTCAGCAGGGGGGGGGCAGTTTTGTCCTGGGAAGAGGGGAAATTATGATTATATAGTAAGCATGCATATTAGTGCCCAATGTTTTTTTTGTGGGGGGGAGTGGGGGGATTTGGGGAAAGAGGATATCAGCTGGGAGAGGGGAAACGATTTGCGCTGGGAGTGGGGATTTCAGCAGGGGTCGAATTTTTACTAGGTGAGGGGGGAGTAATTATGAGGAAAAATAAAAATTTGGACACAATTTACTGTAAATTTCACGTATTTATTGCGTTAAAAGTCTTATTATTCGGAGATAAACACGGCAGACAACCAATAAGATCGTCCAGAAAATTATTGTTTTCGTATTTTAGGAGTTGGGTGGAAAGTCGAAGATCCCGGGGACCACGTGGCTGATCCCAGCGAATACATTGAAGGATTTCAGGGTCACCTTTGTACACGATGCGGGGGTCTTCACGCCGTAGGAAGAGAAGTTGCAAGTCGGAAATCTGGAAGAGGAGGAGTTTATATTAGACTTTTTAATATCTTTAAAGCGGCGGTCTTTGGCAGACTGGTGCGCCCTCTTCTGGGGGTCCCCCTGCTGGCACACCAGGCCCACATATCTGGGTGCCACAGGGTGCCAGCGCTGTTGTGCGATTCCACTGCGGAAGGAACAGTGCTGTCACCTTGTTTAAGGAAGTAGAAAAGTGAAGGATCCACTGGCAGGATCACCAGGTAATAAAACCAAGTGAAGAAGTGAGAGTCCGGCACCAAAACATCTTGCGTTTGAAAGGAATAATTCCTTGTAGAGATTAAAAAAAAAAAAAAACTTGTAGAGATTGACGCATTTCCGCCTCTACTGGAAGCCTTAGTCATAAATCAGTTTATGACTAAGGCCTCCACTAGAGGCTGAAACACGTCAATCTTTTACAAGCAATTGATTCCTTTTTATGTCTTGTTGGAGAAATAAAATGATTCCTTTCAACTCAAGATGCTTTGGCGCCGGACTCTCACTTCTTTACTGAACTAACAAATGGCAAGTACCACGTGAGTCCGGGAACCGGTGCCTGGATCTCATCTAATTCATATGGGATTTTGGGGTAGTACCCCCTTTACCTCTTGTTTGAATAAAACAAAGGGTTGAATGGTCTGTGATTAATGCTTAGAGGGCCCCCCCGCCCAAGCTAACAAGGGCTGATGAATTGAATCCCGATGACTAGTGAGGCTGGGGAAAGGTTCGTCCAGATCCAAAGCATGTAGAAAAGGAAGAGATAGTCCAGCTGCTGCACACCTTGTTCCACCCAAGTGGTTAGCAGGTAAAAGCAGCCTCAGTTTGAATCATCCAAGCCATGCCCCCAACATGTTTCACCCCACCACCCCTGGGCTTAATCATGGAGGTTCTCCATGCAGTGACGAAACATGTTGGGGGCATGGCTTAGAAGAATCGAGCTGAGGCTGCTTTTACCTGCTAACCACTCGGGCCCGGTGAGGTGTGTGGCGGCCCGGACTATCTCGTCCTTTTCTACAGCATGCTTTGGGTCTGGACGAACCATTCCATAACCACTCGGGCCCGGTGAGGTGTGTGGCAGCCCGGACTATCTCGTCCTTTTCTACAGCATGCTTTGGGTCTGGACAAACCATTCCATAACCACTCGGGCCCGGTGAGGTGTGTGGCAGCCCGGACTATCTCGTCCTTTTCTACAGCATGCTTTGGGTCTGGACAAACCATTCCATAACCACTCGGGCCCGGTGAGGTGTGTGCCGGCCCGGACTATCTCTTCGTTTTCTACAGCATGCTTTGGGTCTGGACGAACCATTCCATAACCACTCTGGCCCAGTGAGGTGTGTGGCGGCCCGGACTATCCCGTCCTTTCCTACAGCATGCTTTGGGTCTGGACGAACCATTCCATAACCACTCTGGCCCAGTGAGGTGTGTGGCGGCCCGGACTATCCCGTCCTTTCCTACAGCATGCTTTGGGTCTGGACGAACCATTCCATAACCACTCTGGCCCAGTGAGGTGTGTGGCGGCCCGGACTATCTCGTCCTTTTCTACAGCATGCTTTGGGTCTGGACGAACCATTCCATAACCACCCGGGCCCGGTGAGGTGTGTGGTGGCCCGGACTATCTTGTCCTTTTCTACAGCATGCTTTGCGTCTGGACGAACCATTCCATAACCACCCGGGCCCGGTGAGGTGTGTGGTGGCCCGGACTATCTTGTCCTTTTCTACAGCATGCTTTGCGTCTGGACGAACCATTCCATAACCACCCGGGCCCGGTGAGGTGTGTGGTGGCCCGGACTATCTTGTCCTTTTCTACAGCATGCTTTGGGTCTGGACGAACCATTCCATAACCACTCTGGCCCAGTGAGGTGTGTGGCGGCCCGGACTATCTTGTCCTTTTCTACAGCATGCTTTGGGTCTGGACGAACCATTCCATAACCACTCGGGCCCGGTGAGGTGTGTGGCGGCCCGGACTATCTCTTCCTTTTCTATGGATGGTGTTGGGCTTTTATAGTCGATTTGGGGTTCAGTGGTCCTTCCATCCAAACATTTCTGGTTCTTACCGTTCGGCAGGATAGCTTTCCCCGAGGACGGTGACCTCATCGCTTTCCACCAGGATGTTATCGTCTACCATCATCTGACCTGGAGAACAGAAAAGATAATCATAAGATCTCGGATGGTTCAGATTTGAATCCTGCGGAAAGGTTCGGTCCGTACCGATCAGTCCCATGTGGAATTCCGAGTCCGCCTTCTTTTTCTCTACGTGAAGTTTCAGACAGTCGGGGTTCTTCTTCAATAAAACGATGGCGCGGAATCTGCCTTCCAGGGTCAGAAATAATTTCCGTCCTTCTTTATTCACAGACCTGAAAGATTCACAGGAATTTACTCCAGATCAATAGACTGTGTCCCCCTCGGGGTCACCAATAAGCGGTTCAGCCTGTACGTCGCCCCCTATGGGCCCGAGCGATTCTGACTGCTCTGCTATAGGCCGGTTTATTTGGTGCTACCTAACTGCTCGCCTACCGGGACAATTTATTAATTGTTGGAGGTGAAAAAGCCCCCTTGTAATAGCTTTGGGCAGATGACAGGTTCTCTTTATAAAAACACTTGGAGGCCTATTAGACCCCTGATGTCTCCACTTTGGGCAGATGACAGATATCCTTTACAGAAACACCGGGGGGGGGGGCCTATTAGACCCCTGATGTCTCCACCCCGGGAGGTTGACAGATATCCTTTACAGAAACACCGGGGGGGGGGGGCCTATTAGACCCCTGATGTCTCCACTTTGGGCAGATGACAGATATTCTTTATGGAAACACTTGGGGGCCTATTAGACCCCTGATGTCTCCACTTAGGACAGTTGACAGATATTCTTTACAGAAACACCCGGGGGGGCCTATTAGACACATGATGTCTCCACTTTGGGCGGTTGACAGATATTCTTTATGGAAACACTTGGGGGCCTATTAGACCCCTGATGTCTCCACTTAGGACAGTTGACAGATATTCTTTACAGAAACACCCGGGGGGGCCTATTAGACACATGATGTCTCCACTTTGGGCGGTTGACAGATATCCTTTACCAATGAGATTCCACCGGACACTCACCGCACTCCTGGCAGCGCTGAGGTCCAGGTCACAGTCTGAGTGTCGTGTCCGGTGATCACCGTAATATTATCCACCGAAATGTCAATCGATTGCGACTTCTTCCTGTTCACCAATCCCAACCGAGCGAAACTGCGTCTGTCGGGGGAGAGCTTCCCATTCAGTGTTATCTCTGAGGGGGAGGGGAGAAATCATTATATTAATATATATCACCTTATTATTCAATACAGTGTGCAGTGAGTGTAAGCTCCTCTGTACAGAGACTGATGTGATGTGGGGGGAGGGGACATTAGAGTGTAAGCTCCTCTGTACAGAGACTGATGTGACTGTGGGGGAGGGGACATTAGAGTGTAAGCTCCTCTGTACAGAGACTGATGTGATGTGGGGGGAGGGGACATTAGAGTGTAAGCTCCTCTGTACAGAGACTGATGTGATGTGGGGGGAGGGGACATTAGAGTGTAAGCTCCTCTGTACAGAGACTGATGTGATGTGGGGGGGAGGGGACATTAGAGTGTAAGCTCCTCTGTACAGAGACTGATGTGATGTGGGGGGGAGGGAACATTGGAGTGTAAGCTCCTCTGTACAGAGACGGATGTGATGTGTGGGGGAGGGGACATTAGAGTGTAAGCTCCTCTGTACAGAGACTGATGTGACTGTGGGGGGGAGGGAACATTGGAGTGTAAGCTCCTCTGTACAGAGACGGATGTGATGTGTGGGGGAGGGGACATTAGAGTGTAAGCTCCTCTGTACAGAGACTGATGTGATGTGGGGGGAGGGGACATTAGAGTGTAAGCTCCTCTGTACAGAGACTGATGTGACTGTGGGGGGGAGGGGACATTAGAGTGTAAGCTCCTCTGTACAGAGACTGATGTGATGTGGGGGGAGGGGACATTAGAGTGTAAGCTCCTCTGTACAGAGACTGATGTGACTGTGTGGGGGAGGGGACATTAGAGTGTAAGCTCCTCTGTACAGAGACTGATGTGACTTTGGGGGGGGGAGGGGACATTAGAGTGTAAGCTCCTCTGTACAGAGACTGATGTGATGTGGGGGGGGGGGGGACATTAGAGTGTAAGCTCCTCTGTACAGAGACTGATGTGATGTGTGGGGGGGGAGGGGACATTAGAGTGTAAGCTCCTCTGTACAGAGACTGATGTGACTGTGTGGGGGGGAGGGGACATTAGAGTGTAAGCTCCTCTGTACAGAGACTGATGTGATGTGGGGGGGAGGGGACATTAGAGTGTAAGCTCCTCTGTACAGAGACTGATGTGACTGGGGGGGGGGGGAGGGGACATTAGAGTGTAAGCTCCTCTGTACAGAGACTGATGTGACTGTGGGGGGGAGGGGACATTAGAGTGTAAGCTCCTCTGTACAGAGACTGATGTGACTGTGGGGGGAGGGGACATTAGAGTGTAAGCTCCTCTGTACAGAGACTGATGTGATGTGGGGGGGAGGGGACATTAGAGTGTAAGCTCCTCTGTACAGAGACTGATGTGATGTGGGGGGGAGGGGACATTAGAGTGTAAGCTCCTCTGTACCCAGGTCCGGACTGTGTAACAGATTGATCCAGGTATCGGGTGTTTCTTCAATTCCCAGGAATATTTTTTCAGACGGAAACGGTAGAGTTATCAATGCGACAGCCGAATCATCTGCCATATAAAGATATAATGAAATAATAATAAGATGAAAGTGATGTCATTACCAGCCGTATCCTGTACACTCCCCCATGTATAAATACTTCAGCACTCACATAGCACTCCTCAGTGATCCCCATAATGTGTCTAATATGCGTCTTTCCTATGATCATCAGCGCCATCTAGTGGCCCTAACACGGTATTTTCCTAAAATACCACAAACAGGAAAATACCGCATTTTGGCCACTAGGTGGAGCTTACGGTCCTAGGAAATAAATATATTAGACACATTTTGGGAATAATTTGCGACGGCTGCGACATTTTCTAGGATTAGACCTCTAAGTAAAGAACCGGTCATGTATTGCAGTTTAGGTATATTTAGCTGGATTCAGGTAGGGTTACGCCGGCGTACCAGTAGATACGCCGTCGTAACTCTGAATCTATGCCGGCGTAAATTTAAGCGTATTCTGGAAACCAGATACGCTTAAATTAGGCTAAGATACGAGCGGCGTAAGTCTCCTGTGCCGTCGTATCTTAGGGTGCAATTTTCCCGCTGGCCGCTAGGTGGCGCTTGCGTTGATTTCGGCTTAGAATATGCAAATGACTAGATACGCCGATTCACGAACGTACGCTTGCTCGTCGCAGTAAAGATACGCCGTTTTCGTAAGAGATACGCCGTAATGATCAGTATACTGGCTCTGTTTCTTTTTTGTTGCAGGTCCCCCATCCCTGCTTCCAGCCTGTGACCGCACAGGGAAAGAAGAAGCAGCAGACCCGTGAGAGTTCACCACTTAGTTGCTTGACTCCTAGCAACACAGAACAGCTGATTGGCTCCTTGTGCTGCTTCTCCCACGCCCTCTCTGAGCCCTGCTGTACCGGGGATTGGAAGAGGCTGACACAAAGTCACATGATTCAGGTATTTTCACGTCTCGCATTAATAATACATTTAATGTTAAACTAATGATATCCGCGCCGCGCTATTATCCACCTTTTATATTTGTCTGACGTTCACCATCCGGACTCCAATAATGATCGGCAAATGTTTCACTAAGTCTACAAAAAATAAAAGTTTTACAGCTGCTCTGCCAGTGTTTAGCCGAGGAATGACTTACGCAGTATGCCTGAAATGGCCGGGGTGTCAACCTCCGTGACGATGCGTTGGGGGGCGCTTGCTTTCCTACGCTTCGATATGCGGGAGTGCTGTGACACTGCAATGACATCATAGTGAGAGATATATGACACGGCAATCACATGATCAACTATTACTATATACACAGAGCCACATGTATGACACACGGGTCTCCAGACATACAATGTATCCAATAAAATATACATCACCCTGAGTATGAAAGATACTTCTCCCCCTCGGAATCACTAGAAGAGAGAGAAGAGCTCATTACCCCCATCTGTACTGCATGACAGTATGTGTCAAAGCTATATAAATACATAATAATAATAGTGTGTGACTGTGGGGGAGGGGACATTAAAGTGTAAGCTCCTCTGGTATAGAGACTGATGTGATTGGCTCAGTGATCTCTGTACAACACTACTACTACTTTATATAAATGTATAATAATAATAATAGTGTGTGACTGTGGGGGGGGGGGGGTATTAGAGTGTAAGCTCAACTGGATTATTAAGATGAAAAATCTTCTGCATTAGTAGAACTCACATGCTGATGATCGGGGAGCTGAAAATAAACAAGAGAGAGAGAGAGAGAAAGGGAGAGAGAGGGGTGAGAGAGAGAGAGAGAGAGAGAGAGAGAGAGAGAGATTAGTTACATTGTATCTGCCAGTCTTGGCTCTCTATCTATCTGTAGTATATTAGATTAGTATTAGGAGGATAATTACCGTATTTATCGGCGTATACCGCGCACTATTTTGCCCTGAAAATCAGGGCAAAATCGTGGGTGCGCAGTATACGCCGATACCCGCTTTCCCGCGCCGAGTTTGAATACTGCGCTGGCATAGACCGAGCGCAGTACACTCGTGTATCTTCAGGGAGTCTCGGCTCCTCTCGCGCTGACGTCCTGGGCGTACAGGACGTCAGCGCGACAGTAGTCGAGCCTGCCCGACGATACACGAGTGTACTGCGCTCAGTATATGTCGGCGCAGTATTCAAACTCGGCACATGAAACGAGCGGCGAGGACGCGAGGACGCCGGACCCGACGAAGAGGACACCCGAAGCCGCAGATGGACGCCGGACCCGACGAGGCCGCCGATGGAGGCCGTGCAAGACACCAAAACTGTAAGTACTAAAAATATTTTTTCCACAGGAATTCGGGGCAAGTTTTGGGGTGCGCGCTATACGCGGGAGCGCGCTATACCCCGATAAATACGGTATAACACGTGGAGACTATTTATTATTATTTTATAATTTTTTTTTTATTATTATTATTTTTGTATTAATTTGGTGAAGCCATTGATGTATAAACTAAAATCTATACAACATCCCCCATCCCATCACCCACCCCTATGACATCATTATGACATACCTGCATTTCTACTTTCTGCGTAAAGAGAAAGAGAAGAGACAATCAGATCACCCCATGTTTTTGTGAATACATTTATAGTTATAACAATAAAAAAAAATGTATATACACTTATTTTATAAATATTATTTTATATATATATATATATATATATATATATATATATATATATATATATATATATATATATATATATATATATATATATATATTATTTTATATATTATATAAATATTATTTATATATAATATTTTATATGTAAGAAACCATTTTTATTTTCATAATTTTTTTTTTATGTTTTTTTTTATCTTCTGTAGAGTTCCCCTCTTTCATCTCTTTTTATGAGATAAAAAGGCTGATTGCCAGGTGAGAGAGTCTGTCTTCATTTTTATTTTATTTTTCGTTTCATCAAGTTTTATTGGGTGAATATGAAAGCATACAGAGCAATATATAGATACATCATAAAACTGCTTATTTTAACAGTAGTAAGAAATAACCGAAAAAAGTGATGTCTCAGTTTACAATCTTACGATATAAAACAATCATCGTTCGGAAAAGGTAATTAAAGACAAAAAAAAAGACATAGATGAGTGTTTATTATATAACGTAGAATTCACCAAAGAGAATTTTTGTTGTGCCTATCATGACCAGTATACAGGATATTCAATTGTATAATTCTTTAACGGTCAAGAGAGGTAGGTAGGGGGGTGGGAGAGGGGGGGAGATATAAAAAAAAAGGGGGGGTGGTTTTATTCAAATTTACTTGACTTCGGGTAGTTAACCAGTGTTTCCTTCAACTTTAGCGCAAAATTTGATAGTCTTGGTGAGGGTACTTTTGATACTTACTGAGTACTTTTTTAAAATGAACCTCAAACAGGTGTGTTAACTATTTTATTTTTTTTTTATTTTTTTCACAGTAAAATAATTTATTTTCCACAGCTCATCACGCCACGATATCAGCACAAATATTACAGGTAAATGTGATTTTCTACGTTTTTTTTTTTGCACTTCAGATCTATAAATGGAAACACGTCGTCCTTATTACTGAGCTGCAAAAGTCAATGAACTTACTGGTAAGTGGCTGAGTCCGAGAAAGAGCGTCATCTGAAAAATAATATAATCAGTCATTTAAAATTGTAGCTAAGATGGAAAATGCTCTCAGGATTCGTCTATTACTGGGCGTCAGGATCACCTGTTAGTGGTGCTGTAGCTCACGGAGCAGAAGGTTGTAGTTCCAGTGTTCACCAGCGGTTGTCTCCCAGCAGATTACAGTAATCAATCGCTAACCCGATGCTGGCTGCTGGGAGGGTATTTAGTCCCTCGTCTACTATTACCCTTTGCTTCAGTGTTTTGCCCTGCTAGCCAGACACTGCCCGCTAATAGATCCTGGTCTTGCGCTGGCATCCTGTACCCCATACCCTGCTGCCTCATATTTGCCCCTTTTGTTCCTGATTCCAACAACATGGGGGAAGCCCGGCCAGTAGGGGGAATCTGCACTGCACGTAGTGATTAGGGTGTGCCCAGGCACACCTGGTCAACCCATTGCGCACACCTATGGGTGAAGACCCTTTCCTGTTCAATGACTGTCCCCTGTGTACAAAACCAGCTCCATAAAGACATGGTATGACCAGTTGGGACCAGCTCCATAAAGACATGGTGGGACCAGTTGGGACCAGCTCCATAAAGACATGGTGGGACCAGTTGGGACCAGCTCCATGAAGACATAGGGTGACCAGTTGGGACCAGCTCCATGAAGACATAGGGTGACCAGTTGGGACCAGCTCCATAAAGACATGATGGGACCAGTTTGGTGTGGATAAAATCGAGTGTCCTGCACAGAGCCCTGACATGACCTATTGAACACCTTTGGGATGAATTAATACACCAATTGTAAGCCAGTGTTCTCCAATATAATGGCCATGAGGGGAGGTACATCATATTAATGACCATGACGGGAGGGGAGCTACTTCATAGTAATGGCCATGAGATAAGGGGCGCTACTCCATATCAATGGCCATGACGGGAGCTACTCGATATGAATGGCCATGAGAGTAGGGGAGCTACCCCATATTAATAGCCACGAGAGTAGGGGAGCTACCGCCTATTAATGGCCATGAGAGGAGGGAAGCTACTCCATATCAATGGCCATGAAGGGAGGGGAGCTACTCGATATGAATGGCCATGAGAGGAGGGGAGCTATCCCATATTAATGGCCATGAGGGGAGAGGAGCTACTCTATTTTAATGGCCATGATGGGAGGGGAGCTACTCCATATTGATGGTCATGAGAGGAGGGGAGCTACCCCATATTAATGGCCATGAAGGGAGCTACCCCATATTAATGGCCATTAAAGGAGAGCTACCCCATATTAATGGCCATGAGGGGAGGGGAGCTACCCCATATTAATGGCCATGACGGGAGGGGAGCTACCCCATATTAATGGCCATGACGGGAGGGGAGCTACCCCATATTAATGGCCATGAGAGGAGGGGAGCTACCCCATATTAATGGCCATGAGGGGAGGGGAGCTACCCCATATTAATGGCCATGATGGGAGGGGAGCTACTCCATATTAATGGCCATGATGGGAGGGGAGCTACTCCATATTAATGGCCATGACGGGAGGGGAGCTACTCCATATGAATGGCCATGAGGGGGAGCGGAGCTACCCCATATTAATGGCCATTAGAGGAGGGGAGCTACCCCATATTAATGGCCATGAGAAGACCATGAAGGAAGGGCAGCTTCCCTATAATAATGGCCATGAAGGGAGGAGAGCTACTCCAATTTGATGGCCATGTGAGGAGGGAAGCTACTCTATATTTATGGCCGTGAAGGAAGGGTAGCTACTCCATATTAATAGCCAGGGGGGAGGGGACCTACTCCATATTATTGGCCATGGATATTAATCTCTCACCGCCCTCTTTTGGTTTATTGGCCACGACTTTCCTCCCGTTGTTGTCATCCTCGGGGGTGGTGATAACCATGGAGGTAAGTGGAGTCACAAAGCCGTATTTCAGACACAGCCTCAGAGCTTCCTCTGTTATGTTCCCCTTCTCTTCTCCCTCTGCCGATATTCTGAAGAGAAATATAAAATGATCTTTGATCCGGAAACTTGTAGAGGTGCCGCTTCTCCTGTTGTGGTGAGATAACTTACTGTTTGGTCAGCAGCTGCTCGATGGTCAGGTAGGCCCACAGTCTCTCGGTGAAATCCCCAAACGCATAGCGCTGTTCTCTGGCCATCTCATCGTCCTCCTTTATATTTGTTTCTACTTTCATGGAGAACTTCTCGGACGCCTGCGCAAAGAGAGAGTCTACGTCATTCACAGCCCCACAGACAGATTAAAGGACCACTCCATCCTAAAATAATACTGCATGTCATTTAGGTTGATGCTGCGATCCCGGGACACGGCCCTGGACACGGCATCAGTAGGACAGAAGGCCAAGATGTTAGACTGTGGCGGCAAATTCGAGACAATTGTCTTGCATGACCGTCTCGGATATTCTCTACAACCAAATAATTTCCACGGGATTGCTTAGGAGTTCATACAAGGAAGGAGGACAGAGAGGACAGCGCCAACCATCCGCTCTACTCACGCCTTGAGCCGTCACTTGCGCCTTCAGGACGTCGATGTCGTTATTGTCGATGTGTCCGGCCACGATCAGCTCGGAGCCCTGGTAGTAATGATTGAAGCTGTTCTGGGTCAAATCATTCACTTGGAGGTCTTGATATTGTAGGGAGACATCCAGGAGGACCGGGAACGCCACTTCTTTGTAGAAATTCTGCAAAAAGATGAAAACCGTCCTAAACTCAATCTATGGTCTTTGTATTTTGTTCTGGATGGAGCAGGGAAGATGTGAGGCTGTTCACACTGTGATCACACCGTCCACTGCTCTACTGACACCGTCCACTGCTCTACTGACGCCATCCACTGCTCTACTGACGCCGTCCACTGCTCTACTGACACCGTCCACTGCCCTACTGACAACGTTCACTGCTCTACTGACAACGTCCACAGCTATACTGACACCGTCCACAGCTCTACTGACACTGTCCACTGCTCTACTGACACCGTCCTCTGCCCTACTGACACCGTCCACTGCCCTACTGACACCGTCCACTGCCCTACTGACACCGTCCACTGCTCTACTGACACCGTCCTCTGCCCTACTGACACCGTCCACTGCCCTATTGACAACGTTCACTGCTCTACTGACACAGTCCTCTGCCCTACTGACAACGTTCACTGCTCTACTGACACAGTCCTCTGCCCTACTGACAACGTTCACTGCTCTACTGACACCGTCCTCTGCCCTACTGACACCGTCCACTGCCCTACTGACACCGTCCACTGCCCTACTGACACCGTCCACTGCTCTCCTGACACCGTCCACTGCTCTACTGACACCGTCCACTGCTCTACTGACACCGTCCACTGCCCTACTGACACCGTCCACTGCCCTACTGACACCGTCCACTGCCCTACTGACACCGTCCACTGCTCTACTGACACCGTCCACTGCTCTACTGACACCGTCCTCTGCTCTACTGACACCGTCCACTGCTCTACTGACACCGTCCACTGCTCTACTGACACCGTCCACTGCTCTACTGACAACGTCCACTGCTCTACCGACAACGTCCACTGCCCTACCGACACCGTCCACTGCCCTACCGACACCGTCCACTGCCCTACCGACACCGTCCACTGCTCTACCGACACCGTCCACTGCTCTACCGACACCTTCCTCTGCCCTACTGACACCGTCCACTGCCCTACTGACGCCGTCCACTGCTCTACTGACACCGTCCACTGCTCTACTGACACCATCCACAGCTCTACCGACACCATCCTCTGCCCTACTGACACCGTCCACTGCCCTACTGACGCCGTCCACTGCTCTACTGACACCGTCCACTGCTCTACTGACACCATCCACAGCTCTACTGACACCATCCACTGCTCTACTGACACCGTCCACTGCTCTACTGACACCGTCCACTGCCCTACTGACACCGTCCACTGCTCTACTGACTGACACCGTCCACTGTTCTACTGACACCGTCCACTGCTCTACTGACACCGTCCACTGCTCTACTGACACCGTCCACTGCTCTACTGACACCGTCCACTGCCCTACTGACACCGTCCACTGCCCTACTGACACCGTCCACTGCCCTACTGACACCGTCCACTGCCCTACTGACACCGTCCACTGCCCTACCGACACCGTCCACTGCCCTACCGACACCGTCCACTGCTCTACCGACACCGTCCACAGCTCTACTGACACCGTCCACTGCCCTACTGACACCGTCCACTGCCCTACTGACACCGTCCACTGCCCTACTGACACCTTCCTCTGCTCTACTGACACCATCCACTGCTCTACTGACACCGTCCACCATCCACTGCTCTACTGACAACGTCCACTGCCCTACTGACCTACTGACACCGTCCACTGCTCTACTGACACCGTCCTCTGCCCTACTGACACCGTCCACAGCTCTACTGACACCGTCCACTGCTCTACTGACACCGTCCACTGCTCTACTGACACAGTCCACTGCTCTACTGACACCGTCCACTGCTCTACCGACACCGTCCACTGTCCTACTGACACCGTCCACTGCCCTACTGACACCGTCCACTGCCCTACTGACACCGTCCACTGCTCTACCGACACCGTCCACTGTCCTACTGACACCGTCCTCTGCTCTACTGACACCGTCCACTGTCCTACTGACACCGTCCACTGCCCTACTGACACTGTCCACTACTCTACTGACACCGTCCACTGCCCTACTGAGACCGTCTACTGCCCTACTGACACCGTCCACTGCCCTACTGACACCATCCACTGCCCTACTGACACAATCCACTGCCCTACTGACACCATCCACTGCCCTACTGACACCGCCCACTGCTCTACTGACACCGCCCACTGCTCTACTGACACCGTCCACTGCCCTACTAACACCGTCCACTGCTCTACTGACACCGTCCACTGCTCTACTGACACCGTCCACTGCTCTACTGATACCGTCCACTGCTCTACTGATACCGTCCACTGCCCTACTGACACCGTCCACTGCTCTACCGACAACGTCCACTGCCCTACCGACACCGTCCACAGCCCTACTGACACCGTCCACAGCTCTACTGACACCGTCCACTGCTCTACTGACACCGTCCACTGCTCTACTGATACCGTTCACTGCTCTACTAACACCGTCCTCTGCACTACTGACACCGTCCACTGCTCTACTGACACCGTCCACTGCCCTACTGACACCGTCCACTGCCCTACTGACACCGTCCACTGCCCTACTGACACCGTCCACTGCCCTACTGACACCGTCCACTGCCCTACTGACACCGTCCACTGCCCTACTGACACCGTCCACTGCCCTACTGACACCGTCCACTGCCCTACTGACACCGTCCACTGCCCTACTGATACCGTCCACTGCCCTACTGACACCGTCCACTGCTCTACTGACACCATCCACTGCTCTACTGACACCGTCCACTGCCCTACTGATACCATCTATATATTATTAAAACATTTGTTTACATGTCTGGGGCGCACACTCTAATGCCGTAGTCTGCACACCTATGGACGGCAGGTACATGGACACATGTAAGTCACCCCAAAGATGGCTTCCACATACAAACTGGAGTTCAGTAATAAATCTCAATGTCATTTACTTCCATGAGGAACGCGGGTTGCAACGGACGTTTGCAGCAGGTCAGCGAGTTTACGGAATCCCGCCTCTTGCGTCGGCCATATTTGTACATACCTGCAGCTGTAGGGCGGAGTCAGAGTCCTCATAGATCCTCCTGGCTAGACCTCCGTTCTCCAATGACATCTTCTCCAAGAAGCCGTAATCCACATCCCAACCGAACCCCAGACTGTACAGCGTGGCCACGCCTTCCATGGCGCCCTTCACGTTCCTCGTTATTGTGTCCAGATCTATGACTCCTGGGAGAAAATATCATTCAAAGTTACAAAGTTAAGAAATGTTTTAATTTTCCTGAATATTAAGCTACATTGTAACTTGTGAAAAGAGCGTCACCCTCCTCCTGGACCCCGATTGGCTGGCCACTGCCTGGAGTAGAATCTTGAACCTCCTCCTGCTTCCGTTACATTGTATCATGTTTGGCACAAAACTCTCAAGAAAAGAAATGTAATTTCCTGCTGCTCCAGTCTTCATGGTCATCCTCCGGGTCCCTCAGGGGACTTTTTATTTCAGATGTCTCGAGCATTCACACACGTAACCCCCATATCACGTATAATATTTGTTTTGGCTCCTTCTAGTGGTCATAATGTGGCATTTTCCTGATTGAGGTATTTCAGAAAAGCAGAGCCAAATTTCAGGGCTTCTTACCAACGGTTGGCTCCCCGTCAGACAGGAAGATGATGATCGAGGTGCTGATCTCAGGGAACACTTTGCTCGCTCCGTCATTCTTCAGCATTTCAGCAGCAGCTACTAAAGCCGCATTGATATTCGTGCCTGAAAGAGAACCGAGATACACCGAATAATAATATCCGACTCTAGAGAGTGTTACATTGTGTCCTCCCCCGAGGTGTCACACCCCCCCCCCCCCTATATATACCATATAATATTATCCGACTCTAGAGAGTGTTACAATGTATCCTCCTCCGAGGTGTCACACACACCCCCTATATATACCATATAATAATATCTGACTATAGAGAGCATTACAATGTATCCTCCCCCGAGGTGTCACACACCAGCCCCCCCCCCCCCCCGTATATACCATATAATAATATCTGACTATAGAGAATGTTACAATGTGTCCTCCCCCTAGGTGTCAAACATCCCCACCCCCTATATATAGCATATAATAATATCCGACTATAGAGAGCGTTACAATGTATCCTCCCCCGAGGTGTCACACACCGCCCCCCCCCTATATATACCATATAATAATATCCGACTGTAGAGAGTGTTACAATGTATCCTCCCCCAAGGTGTCACACCCCCTCGTATATACCATATAATAATATCCAACTATAGAGAGTGTTACAATGTGTCCTCCCCCGAGGTGTCACACCCCCCCCCCACCCCCCATATAAACCATATAATAATATCCGACTATAGAGAGCGTTACAATGTATCCTCCTCCGAGGTGTCAAACCCCCCCCACCCCCCGTATATACCATATAATAATATCCAACTATAGAGAGTGTTACAATGTGTCCTCCCCCGAGGTGTCACCCACCCCCCCCGTATATACCATATAATAATATCCAACTATAGAGAGTGTTACAATGTATCCTCCCCCGAGGTGTCACACCCCCCCCCCCCGTATATACCATATAATAATATCCAACTATAGAGAGCGCTACAATGTATCCTCCCCCGAGGTGTCACACATCCCCACCCCCCCCCCCGTATATACCATATAATAATATCCGACTATAGAGAGCGTTACAATGTATCCTCCCCCGAGGTGTCACACACCAGCCCCCCCCTGTATATACCATATAATAATATCCGACTCTAGAGAGTGTTACAATGTATCCTCCCCCGAGGTGTCACACACACCCCCCCCCCCTGATATATACAATATAATAATATCCAACTATAGAGAGCGTTACAATGTGTCCTCCCCCGAGGTGTCACACACCACCCCCCCCCCTGATATATACAATATAATAATATCCAACTATAGAGAGCGTTACAATGTGTCCTCCCCCGAGGTGTCACACACCACCCCCCCCCCCCCGTATATACCATATAATAATATCCAACTATAGAGAGTGTTACATTGTATCCTCCTCCGAGGTGTCACACACACCCCCCCCCTCCGTATATACCATATAATAATATCCAACTATAGAGAGCGTCACAATGTATCCTCCCCCGAGGTGTCATACATCCCTGCCCCACATACAAACTCTCTATATCGTACCTCCTCTCGCTGTGATCTTTGCAACAAATTCTTTGGCGCTTTTGATATTATCCGGCGCGGCTTTCACCAGATTATTCTTCCATTTTGAAATGTCTTCGTTAAATTTTAAAATGCCGACGTGGTCTTCCTCCGGGAGGTCTTCCAGGATTTTTGTGAAGGCTTCGAATGTCTACAAAAAAAAGAGCCCAGGAAGAATTTTAAAGCTGAAGTTTGATCTGCTTATATTTCACCTAAAAGTCCCATGAGGCATTGCAAGGCTGACAGTTACAAGCTTGATTCTCAAAGGCAGAGGCATTATGGGACTTGTAGTTCCGCAACAGCTGGAGGGCCCATGCTGGGACATCCTCCAACCAGAAAATGGGGCGGGGCTCTATCAGACCTGCTGCAGCTTCTAATGCACATTGTGAGAAGCTCACAGTGTGCAGTGCAATCAGAGGAAGCTATTTCAGTCCAGGAGAGGAGCCGGTACACCTGTGCAAGACTGAAGGGGAGGAGCCGGTACACCTGTGCAAGACTGAAGGGGGAGGAGCCGGTACACCTGTGCAAGACTGAAGGGGGAGGAGCCGGTACACCTGTGCAAGACTGAAGGGGAGGAGCCGGTACACCTGTGCAAGACTGAAGGGGGAGGAGCCGGTACACCTGTGCAAGACTGAAGGGGGAGGAGCCGGTACACCTGTGCAAGACTGAAGGGGGAGGAGCCGGTACACCTGTGCAAGACTGAAGGGGAGGAGCCGGTACACCTGTGCAAGACTGAAGGGGAGGAGCCGGTACACCTGTGCAAGACTGAAGGGGAGGAGGCGGTACACCTGTGCAAGACTGAAGGGGAGGAGCCAGTACACCTGTGCAAGACTGAAGGGGAGGAGCCGGTACACCTGTGCAAGACTGAAGGGAAGGAGCCGGTACACCTGTGCAAGACTGAAGGGGAGGAGCCGGTACACCTGTGCAAGACTGAAGGGGAGGAGCCGGTACACCTGTGCAAGACTGAAGGGGTGGAGCCGGTACACCTGTGCAAGACTGAAGGGGAGGAGCCGATACACCTGTGCAAGACTGAAGGGGAGGAGCCGTACACCTGTGCAAGACTGAAGGGGGAGGAGCCGGTACACCTGTGCAAGACTGAAGGGGAGGAGCCGGTACACCTGTGCAAGACTGAAGGGGAGGAGCCGGTACACCTGTGCAAGACTGAAGGGGAGGAGGCGGTACACCTGTGCAAGACTGAAGGGGAGGAGGCGGTACACCTGTGCAAGACTGAAGGGGAGGAGCCAGTACACCTGTGCAAGACTGAAGGGGAGGAGCCGGTACACCTGTGCAAGACTGAAGGGAAGGAGCCGGTACACCTGTGCAAGACTGAAGGGGAGGAGCCGGTACACCTGTGCAAGACTGAAGGGGAGGAGCCGGTACACCTGTGCAAGACTGAAGGGGTGGAGCCGGTACACCTGTGCAAGACTGAAGGGGAGGAGCCGATATACCTGTGCAAGACTGAAGGGGAGGAGCCAGTACACCTGTGTAAGACTGAGGGGGGAGCGGTACACCTGTGCAAGACTGAAGGGGAGGAGCCGGTACACCTGTGCAAGACTGAAGGGGAGGAGCCGGTACACCTGTGCAAGACTGAAGGGGAGGAGCCGGTATACCTGTTCAAGACTGAAGGGGAGGAGCCAGTACACCTGTGCAAGATTTAAGGGGAGGAGCCAGTACACCTGCGCAATACTGAAGGGGAGGAGCTGGTATACCTGTGCAAGACTGAAGGGGAGGAGCCAGTATACCTGTGCAAGACTGAAGGGGAGGAGCCGGTATACCTGTGCAAACTGAAGGGGAGGAGCCGGTACACCTGTGCAAGACTGAAGGGGAGGAGCCGGTACACCTGTACAAGACTGAAGGGGAGGAGCCGGTACACCTGTGCAAGACTGAAGGGGAGGAGCCGGTACACCTGTGCAAGACTGAAGGGGAGGAGCCGGTACACCTGTACAAGACTGAAGGGGAGGAGCCGGTATACCTGTGCAAAACTGAAGGGGAGCCAGGCAGCCAATCAGAGCCTGACAACAGCACTATAGGCAGCTTACACGTCTCAAGAGACAACTTGGATGGACTGTGAGCTCCGCTGCAATAATGTACAGTGTTGCATATTTTTTACACGGCTACAGTATATGTTGGTTTCTCATAATGAAACAATAATGGAGAGGAGATCCGGGCGTCAGATTTCCTTTTTTAGGTGATCACCGGAGATTGTATTATTGTAATTGTTATCGGTCGATTTCCTCCTTCCATCCCAGGATATTGGAGCCGACAATTATCAGACCGTCTTTGAGAAATGTCATCAATGATTGGAGGTATAAGGTGAAGAGCCGGCAACTCCTTCTTCTGAAAAAATCACCTTATTACATCGTGTGAAGTGCACAAAGTACAGTGGTTTACGCATTTCGGCAATAGGCCTTAATCATAATGGTTTATGAGTAAGGCTTGCTGCCGAAACGCGTAAGTCACTGTATGTTGTACACTCCGATTGATGTAATTAAATGTATTTTTCAGAAGGACGAGTCGCCGGCTCTTCACCTTATACCTCCATGGGAAGAACAGGAGCAGCGTCAGTCCACCTCTGCGGGGAATCTGTCTGGGTGTTGTAATTTTCTTTTCAAATCAATGATTGGTGTCACCTGCTGCATCTTGCGTCCTCTCATCGATCCGCTGCAGTCGATGACAAACACCACGTTTTTTGGCAGCCTGGCGAGACTGCTGGGAGCGAAGTAATGTACAAAGTATCCATTGACGATCTGCGAGTGAGATACAAATATGGAACAATAATGATATTAATGGAAAGTCCATGTACTGGAAGGAGCATGCTCCTTAGTGTTCACTTTCATTGTATTGGCTCTGATTGATCACATGACATTCCACGACCATCATTCACTATACACTGGCTTACCTGACATCATCACAAAACCAGCTTTCATGGGATTGGTCCTGAGTGATCACATGGCATCTCCACGATACCATCTTCCACAACATTGGCTCTGTTAGCTTTATATTAGAACACGTGACCACATTATCAGCTCTCTCCATTGACTTGGATAACCATATGAGTTCACAATGCTTACTGTCTCCTCATTGGCTCTGGATGATCATATGACCCAACCACACCCCCAGCATTCACTAAACTGTCTCAGTGGTCACATGACACTAGCACACTCCCAGCTTTCACTAGATTGGCTCTAAATGATCACATGACATCATCACACTCCCAGCGTTCACTTCATTGGCTCTGATAAATCACATGACCTCATCACACTCGTAGCTTTTACTACATTGGCCATAAGGAGTCCCATGACACCATCACACTCCCAGCTTTCACTACATTGGCCCTGAGGAGTCACATGATGTCATCACTCTCGTTTAGCTTTCACTACATTTGCCCTGAGGAGTCACATGACGTCATCACTCTCTCAGCTTTCACTACATTGGCCCTGAGAAGTCACATGACATCATCACCTTCCCAGATTTCACGACATTGGCCCTGAGGAGTCACATGACATCATCACACTCTCAACTTTCACTACATTGGCCCTGAGGAGTCACATGACGTCATCACTCTGTCAGCTTTCACTTCATTGGCCCTGAGGAGTCACATGACATCATCACACTCCCAGCTTTCACTACATTTGCCCTGAGGAGTCACATGACGTCATCACTCTCTCAGCTTTCACTACATTGGCCCTGAGGAGTCCCATGACATCATCACACTCTCAACTTTCACTACATTGGCCCTGAGGAGTCACATGACGTCATCAAACTCCCAGCTTTCACTACATTAGCCATGAGGAGTCACATGACATCGTCTCACTCCCAGCCTTCGCTACATTGGCCCTGAGGAGTCACATGACATCATCACACTCTCAGCTTTCACTACAATGGTCTTGAGGAGTCATATGACATCATCAGACTCCCAGCTTTCACTACATTGGCCCTGAGGAATCACATAAAATAATCACACCCCCAGCTTTCACTTTATAGGGGTTTGAGAGATCACATGACATCATCACACTCGCAGCTTTCATTACATTGGCCTTGAGGAATCACATGACTGACTGACTACTCACATTAAATTACATTTTCCCAACCAAATCAGCAGCCTTGAACATCCCTATTAGAATAAAGGAATTTTTTTTTTTAGGTTCCTGAAAACTGACCTGGATGTTTCCAGCAGTTGTTTCTCTCATCACGTCGTATTTTATTGTGAAGTCGCCATCCAGAAGGGTTTCAGAGCAAATGGAACATTTACGCTGCTGGTGCACGGTGGGCTTAAAGGTGATATGTGCCTGAAAAGGATACATTGTGTCAGCCGGAATAACTTCAGTGCGAAAACCCAAAAGCAAAGGAAGACAAATGCAGACAAAGGGGGACCAAGAAAGGTATGGGAAGACCAAGGAAGACAATTATGGACTAAGGAGGGTCAAGGAAAGCAAAGGAAGACAAATGAAGACAAAGGAGGGCCAAGAAAGGCCAAGGAAGACCAAGTTAGACAAATGGAGGCTAAGGAGGGCCAAGGAGAGCAAAGGAAGACAAATGAAGACCAAGTTAGACAAAGGAGGGCCAATGAAAGCAAAGGAAGAGAAATGTAGAAAATGGAGGACTAAGAAAACCAAAGGAAAACCAAGGAAGACAAATTAAGACTAAGTAGGGCCAAGGAAAGCAAAGAATGACCAAGGAAGACAAATGAAGACAAAAGAGGACCAAGAAAGGCAAAGCAAAGAATGACCAAGGAAGGCAAATGAAGACAAAAGAGGACCAAGAAAGGCAAAGCAAAGAATGACCAAGGAAGACAAATGAAGACAAAAGAGGACCAAGAAAGGCAAAGCATAGAATGACCA